>NW_010204163.1:0-5131 GCF_000695765.1 Mesitornis unicolor
AAAACCCCCTCACAGAAAACCCAATACAGTCTTTGATCCAGTCAACATTGCTGCCATGCAAGAGAGAAACAAACAGCAGAAATATCGGCTGTTAATCTAGTATGAAGTGTGTCTGGAAATCCCACCTGTATTTGTCTCTTTGGGGGAGAAAGAGGGCAGGGATCTCCTCTAGCCTAAATCAAATTGGAGTACTGGAACTGGGGAGCAGGGAGAAGGGTGTTCAGGTTTGTTCAGAAGGTGCCTCCAGTTCTATCCCTTTGCAGCAACGTGAGCAGAACCAGAAGCAACCGCCTGTTGTCAGAGCAGCAGCTAATTTACTACTACTTTTAACATTCTTAATCAAAATATGAGAGTGATCTCCTACCATTCTTAGCTGGTTTTGTTGTAATTTCTTAGATTATCTGGTGTTTGTTTGTAACATGATGGGTGTATAACAAAATCTAGTTGTATTTTTCATTTCATTGTCCATTAAACCATCATCTAATGTATCTTATGGTATGGCTTGAGAGACGCTGAAATGCTTGCAATATATGAGACAGCCAAACAGTCTGAAAGTATCCCTTTCCTCCACCTGACTGGACGCAGGGCCCCTCTAACTCTCCTGGGAGACTGGAGCAGACATCCTCCTGGGTAGGGTAGGGCTTCTCTGGAAGTGTTACCTCGCAGTTCCTCTACTCTGGCACTCAGAGTGGCAGTGGGTTTGTTGTGCCCTCTATCCATGTTCTTGCCATGGTCGAGCAGAGTGAACCACACAGAACTTTGTTGAATTCTCACTGCCTTGTTCCAGTCTCCTGGCAAGGCGTCTGTTCCCAATGGGTGAAAAATGGGTCCATTCAGGACCAGAATGGGTGTCACTTTTCCCCTCCATTGGGAGCGGCTTATCAGTCAGCCGTTACAAATGGGTTCTGCAGTTCTCAACTGCCTTTTCCACGGCTGCAGTGTGCGCCTGTATGTGGTGAGAGACAGTATCTTCCAATGCCTGAGTTAGGTAGCAAACTCACCCACAGTCAGTGGTGTTTTGTCCACTCCTCCAAGAAGCCTTCCTGCCGAGGTGTCAGACTACCTGGGAGGGGCACTCTGTCTAAACTTCTTTAACAGTGGACTTCTGCATGGTACTCCATCAGGATCTGCAAGTGTTTGCTCATCATAGATTACCTCCCAGATGTAGAGAAACTCTCTCAAATATCTGATGCTCTCCTCCATGGTATTCCATTCAGTGGGAATGTAATCTGTGGCCTCTCTGTGTGGATATAGTCTCTTTACAGCTGTTACAAAATGTTCCCAAAGACTGCAAGTGCTGACATCAATCCTGATGAAACTTTCAACGCCCTCCTGCTTGGAAACTGCTGCCAATTCCTTAGCCTGTCCACCATCTAGATCTACTGGATCCCCTCCAGACTCCTAACAGCGCAATAGCCGCATCATCAGCGATTCACCATCACCCCAGGCATAGTCTTTTCTTAGAAGTTGTAGTTCTTTCAGGGACAGTGTTTTGACCTCTGGCTGAAATTCCCCTTCAGATGGCCCCTCTCCTAACTCTAAATCCGCTTCCTTCATGGGCCAGTCCATTTTCTCTGAGCACTTCCTCTGAGTGATGACTGGGCCAACTGGGCTGCACTGCCTGTGTGCAAAAAAGTGGGGATAGGGGCAGCGGCTGCCAGAGCCTCAGGGGCAGTTGCCAGGGAGGAGGCCGGGGACAGCCCTGGGCCCGGGGCCTGGCTTTAGGCCTGTGTTCTGGGCTGGGGCCGGTGCTGGTGCTAGAGCTGCCAGCTGTCACTGCGGCCAGAGCGCTTTTCAAAGCGGTCCCGTGCAAACAGACCCAGCCACGCCACAGTTTTACAATTAGTCCCACTTGAATTACCATCAGAGAAATCCAGAACTGCCACACGTACTCCAAAAGGCCAGTCCTGATTTCTCCACCCCTGAGAGGCAAACTTGCCAGAAAAAGGACCAGAATCATTTTTCATAACCACCATGTTCATAAGGCCTTAATAACACAACTCATGCCAGCAGAGATCACAGTCCAAAACCTGTGACATAGAGACAGGGCAGGACAGCATGGCGTATATCAGGACAGCCTTAAAAGAGCTCCAAAAACATACGGAAGTAGGCCCAGGCATCCAGAGATGGCACCTGAGGAAGCCCAGGAATGAAGGAAACACCCCTCAACACTTCCAGCCTCCTTGTTTTGTTACTGGTGGCTTTTTTGGTACTTTACCTGAAAAATGGCTGGTTAAATGTCTACACACGAATTCAAACAGTGTCACCAGGCTTGACGTGATCATAAGCCTCCATTTCTATCCCTTCAGATCCAGAAGCATCTGCTTGTTTTCAGCGCCGCCACTAATTTACTACTCCTTTTAAAGCTTTGACTCATAATAGGAGAGTGATCTCCTACCATTCTTGGCTTAATTTATTGCCATTGCTTAGCTGATCTGCTGTTTGTTTGTAACACGGGGGCTGCACACCAAAGTCTAATTGGATTTCTCTTTTCTCTCCCTTCCCGTTTATGCACTGATGCAAGATTGTTGAAGGTGAGTTGATGCTTTACAATTCATCATGGAATTGTCCTAAGCTTAAGTTTTCTTTTCTGTTCCAACAAATGTGAGCAGCACACAGTGAAGCTGCATTAGCAAAAGGCAATGGACAGCACTAAAGTATCTGGATAGTGCCAGGGCTCTGTATTTTATAAGACATCTCACTTACCAACATTAAAATATAGAATCTCAACAACAAAGAAGGAATTTCAGATGTAAAACAAAGCTTTATGAAGAGCTAAGTGGCTGCTGCTCTTGCAGCGCAGTTTCCATAGGACAGTGGTGGTAATGCTCTACATGGAATGTTGAGGGCAAAGATTGAGTCAAATGTTGAACTCATTACAGAAGAGAAGAGGGATAGGGCAGTGTGGACTCATACCTCAGCCTGCTATATAATGGCAGACAATTTTACTCCTTTGCAATCTGTGATCTTGATTCTAACATTGTGTTTTGATGTTGCTGAAGAAGATTTCCCAGGCCAATCATATGATCCTGAAGTCATGGATGTAACTCAGGATGATTCTGGTGAGGTAAGCACTGAAAGCACACTTCTCCTCATCAGTCAAATGAGGTTTCTGTTGTGCTCCCTGATGGAATCTGACTCTTAGTTTTAAGTTCCCATTTGATGTGTCAGTGCATGAAAGCCATATGTCACAGGGCAAATGTTGCTGGGTCCTTTTGGAAAATGGCTGGCTCAATGTCTATACAAGAATTCAACCAGTGTCACCAAGCTAGAGGTGATCAACATAGTTCCAGGGCTATGTATTTGATAAGAGATTTAACTTACCAAAATTAAATAAAAGAGACTCAACAAAAGAGGAATCCCACACAAAGAGGCTAGCAACTGCTGGATGCCTGCGTAGGCACCAGTGATAATGAAGATGAATCAAACCAGAATGAGGTGTATGTAACAGATACAGTGTCTTTCCCAAGTCTTATGTCAGATATGCAGTAGAAACGGAATTTTTTCAAAGATTTTTTTGCTTTCTTTGATTGCTGTGCAAAAACTGCAGACCTCAAGTTTAATTGCACTTATACAAGAGAACTCATTCAAAAAAAAACCCCAAATCCCCAACAGACACTTCTGTTATGCTGTTCACAAAGTCATTCTCTAATGTATCTTATGGTATAGCTTGAGAGATGCTGAAATGCTTGCAATACATGAAAGAGACAGCCAAACAGTCTGAAAATATGCAATATATAATCAGGCACTTTACAAGGAAGGACTTGTTGGTATGAATATGTCACTGGGATGGGATGTTAGAAGAAGGGATGTTTGAATTTCCCACAAGGACTTTGCCTTCTAGAATGAATACTTTCCAAAGGACAGCTAGGTGGTTTTGTTACAAAACTCTTACTCTTGACCTGTTGAAGATTCAGATTGTCAAACTTGTGCTGCACAGCGCTAGAGATGGCTGTCCCTCGTAAGAACAGGGCAGGGTCACTAACTGCAGCTGCCCTCTAATGGAAACCAAGACGCAGTTTCCTCTGGTATTGGTAACCCAAAATGCACAATTAAATTAAAGGACGCATGTTCCTTCTGCTTTTCTTCTCTCTCCCACAAGGCCCGCTGGCACTTTCAGATGCTCCGTTTGCATGGATGGCTACTCAGAGGTAAGGATCAAGACGCTGTCATCGTTTGTTTTTTGCCAGAGGGAAACGAGGCAAAGGGTGAGCTGCACAACCCTGTTGGGTTATGTGGGGCACTAGAGGCAGCTGGCTTGAAGTGCTGACGTTAGTTCGAAGGTCAAACCACCTTGTAAGTCTAAGTCATTTCTTAGTCATGTATACAGAGGGAGAAACAGTTCCCGAGCTGGCACTGAAAGATCTTTGGGTTCCTAAGTATTAAAGTAGTAACATACTGACAGCAGATACTCTGAGCCCGATTTGCCTGGTGCCAAGAGAGCAGCATCAAAGCTGAATTCTTTACTCCTGATCCATGTGGTGGTTTCTTTTCTTTCAGATTGTGCAAAGCGGGTTATGTCGACCACCTGCAGCCATGTGTTCTGCTGCCACTGCCTGCAGTTCTCCCTTCGGCAAACTGGATCTTGCCCAACCTGCCACAAGAGACTCCACCGCAGAGATTACCATCGTTTATATTTATGAGTACTTCTATGTCTCTTTCTCTTCTCTTTTCTATTAGATGCTCACGGCTTTAAAGAGCAGCACATTTTCTTGTTTTTATTTAGAATGACTTCTTGTCTCCGTTTAAGGTGCAGGGCAAGCCCAGGGAGCAGGATTTTCACTCTGTTGTCCCCTACCCTCCCAGGGGAGGATGTAAAAAAAAAGGGAATAGAGAAAAAGAGGCTTCACACCAGGTTGGAAGTTAAGACTGTAACAAGTTTAATGAAAAACAACAGGGGAAAGGAAAAGGGAATTAATCAGGGGCAAAGGATATTTAACTATATACAAAACCCAATCCCAGTTGTCCCGAGTGGAAGTGTCCGAGCAGTGCCTCGTGGCTGCTGCGACTGCTGTGACTCGTCACCAGGGACCGCAGTGGTGCCCGGAGCGGATGGTGGTGGATGCTGCCGAGCACGTGGAGCTAGGCCCAGTTGTGTCCAGATGCGACAGGAAGCAGACCAGGAATCCAG
>NW_010204164.1:0-15237 GCF_000695765.1 Mesitornis unicolor
AGCCAGGACTGCTGGAAGATAATGGACAGAGTTTTAGCTGTCATTGAAACATCAAATTCTATGCAGACTGATCCAGAATACAGTACAGAATTTATTCTAACGAGAGTGATTATTTCTTATGTCATAAACTGTTTTCATACCTGCCTTCTTACCTAAAAAGCCTTGTATATAGCCTGACAGAGAGCACCTTGATCTCTCAGATGTGACATCTGGGCTTTACCAGCCTTAAGCCCGTCTCTGACTAGGCAAAGTAAGTGTCCAAATTCTGTTTGTGGGTGTGTCACCTCACTTCCTGCAAAAAGTTGTGTTCTGGTCACAGTGCCCACACATTACATGTTGTGACACTAATGAATTAAATGTACGCTTGCAATCTAGGAAACGTCATTGCAAAAAGATAAAACAATGGAAATGTTTTTAAATAGCTGCTTGATTCCTAATAAGTATTTTATATTTCCTTCTCAAAATACCATCAGTTCTTTGCACTGAGGTTAGATTTTATTTGTTTCAGAAGACAGAACTTCAAATAATCGTCTCTGTTTACTTTTGTAGATTAAGTGAGCCTGTAAATGCTGCTTGACACTTGCATGTAGAAGAGTTAAAATGACAAGAGCATCTCTTTATGTATAGAGTTCCTTTTGTGATATGTAAAAACAATGAATAAAACCCTATTAGTTGCCATACATGCGCAAGGTAATCTTAGTACTGTATCATGTTTCCTCTTCCTGTGGATGACTATGAATAATCACAATGTAACTTTCCTGTACTGGTTTTGGACTTTCATGGAGGCAAAGGGTTTCTGCTATGACTTTTATTTAAAAAGTAGGAGCAATAAGTTAGGATTTTAAAACCATAGTTCAACACATATTATTTTGCTGCTTGCTAAATCTTCTAACGGCAATATATTTCTGCTTCAAGACAGTGTTGTCACTCACAGAGACATAGCTTTGTTTAGAAAGGCCACACTTTAAAGGTTTTTATTCATTTCTGCTTCACGTGTGTAGGTATAAGTACAAGCTCAGAAAATATGTTTGGTGTATTTCACAAGATTTATTTTTAGAGTGCCTGTGATTATCTTTTACCTAGAATATTTTCAGGCTTGTTTGCTTGCTTTTGTGCAGATCTGGAAAGGGGCTACACTGTTACTGAAACATTTTATAAATTCATGTTCTCCTTCTGTCATAACTCAGTGGCTGATCAGTCTTTTCATTTTAGACAATGAATGGCAGTCAGTGCTGGTGTTTTAGATTACTGGCAAGTTCAAAAGATGGCATACAGGCAGTGGAGAAGACAGATTTGTGCCCTTCATCCTCACCTAAGGAGATTTGGAGATGTGTTGATGTCTTCAAATTTGGAGTGCACAGGCAGCATGCTCTGCTCAACATCCACCCAGCTGGAGCATCCAGCCACTGCTGGATACAGTGGTTATGGTGAGCTACCTGAACTCCCTCCAGAATGCAATGTTCTCCACTTCCTGAGGTGGTAAGAGCAGGAGAAGCCAAAGACCTTTGGTCTCCAGGCCTACTATGTGTTCCCATAATTTCAGGATGCTTAATGCTCCTTTGTGTAAATGTTCTTGTGTGTGTAGTTTGGTCAGCTTGGTAAGGACTTGATGGAACATTCCTTGACTGAGACCAGTCTTGTGAAAATGTGCTCTTACAGCATTTTGCAACAGAGCTCCAATCTTTCTGATTTTTGTCTTAGGCTGCTTATGCATTTTGAAAGTTCAAATGGAATTTATTTTTTAACTAGAAAATCTGTTGGAGTGCTGGGGGAGTATCATATATATAATGTCATCATAGCTGTGATGAGCTTTTAGGCTTCTGATATGTGGAGTTTTGAAGCATGCCTTTGTACCAAGTTATCTGGACATTGTAAGTGACCTCTTTAACTCTCTTGTATCTCCAAAGGGTCTTTCTTAAGAATGTTGCATCTTGGAATGTTTAACTGTGTATAATACTAGTATTAGAGCTCACCATATCAAATGATTGGATGCATGTATTTTGTTCATGCAACTTATTTTCATTTTATTTATTTCTGACTGGATTCCCTTGCACTGGATCCATTACATTTTAAAAATAATTTCAGAAAATGATATTCTGGTGGCTATTTCCCTTTTCATTCTGGAAAAAATGGACTTTTTCTATTCTGTGTCAAGATAGGTTTGACATCAAACATCCAGGACTGCCTTTCAATGAGTAGGTATCAGTAGGGTATTATCACAAACATAACCCCAATGCAGCATGATATAACATAAGTTCCATTGTGTTTCTCAGTGACCCTCTTTATTTTTCATTGATGCAGTTTTTAACTCCTTTGACTTGTACTGCATTTTTCACATCTTTACCACTACTGTTAGGAATTTACTGTAGGACAAATAGATCATTGTTACTCCCCAAGTAGTCAAACCTAATTCTTTACCTATTTTTCTTATATAGTTGTACAGCTTGAGATTTTTTCCCCAAATTCAGATAATTCCTGTCATCTGGATTTTGGCATGCCTTGGGCATTATTTGATGTTTTTGAAGTACAGTGTTCTTAAACTGCCCGTGATGCTTGACATTATCTTGTCAGAAAGCTGGACCTAAAAGCCTGCCTAAGAAAGACATAACAAGTTTTAAGAACCTTACAGAGAGGTTCTGATGAAACAAAGGTCCTATAACAGGGCTTTTCCTGAACAGTCTAGACCTTGTATAATGGAAATCTTTAATGTTGTGTGTATAGAGAGTTAAGAGGGTAGTGTTTATACAGTTGGGGTTATTAGGTTACAGTGTAAACTTTCATTCAGTTGAGACCATTTCAAATGAACCTCACAGTCTTTAGGAGATAACTTTTTATTAGGAATGTTATTATTTCCAAGGGAACAGAGGTATTTTGTAAAGGAGAATAAGTGCTGTGCTGCTGTATTCATGTTAATAACTAAAAATTGGCAGGATTAGTGTGAATGTCCAATGGGCCTTCTGCTAAACCAGTGCCAAGAGCAGAGTGTGATGGCTTCCTGCTACTTTCCCCTTTTCTCCCAGCTGCAGTATGGAGAAGACTATCTAGAGCCCACATTGTTTCTGGCATTCACCTGGTTCCTTGGTCAGAGAATTGTCAAATTTCAATTGTCAGGGTTTTTTTTTTTTATGTTGAGCTTTTTCCAGTTTAGTAAACAGCACTGGCCATAGTTGGTATAAGAGGAGGGGCAGACTATCCTTTTTAGGTACAGTGCCTGATATAGGCACCTTGTAAATATACCCTAAAAGAATGTATGTTTATGTGCTGTATTCCACTGCATTACCAAGTCCAGTGTCCTATGACATTTCAGAGAATGAAGATGCAAGCTATAATAGAAACAGATAAAAATGTAAGACTTCTACAAATAAAGTTTCATTTTTGTGGTTGCTTTTATGTGACTCCAAAAATAAAGTAGGAGAGATGTGAAGTCAAAGCTGTCCTAGAAAAAATGAATATGTGACCCAGTGTGGCAGATGCACCCACCCTACTAAAGACCTGAGAAAGACCCAACAAAGACAGTGCTAAAGTTTCTGGCCCTGGCGGCACCAGGACTGCCTCCCCCCCTCACAGCTCATGTCTGGGCCACACAGTGGGTGTCAAAGGCGGGAAAGTTGGGGTCCTCAGCCAGTAGGGGGTGACACGACCATGTATTGACCACAGATCAGATTCGACCAGGGTATAAATGGGGCCCCGCCGGAGGACTCATTTGAGTCGGTCCTCCTCGGAGCAGCGGGTCTGCAGTCGGGGACTCTCCCCTTGAGTTGGGACGCCACTTAAGGTAACTTCTCGAGATTGAGAGCCCTCCCTTTTTGGTGAGTGAGTGAGTGCACATTTTGGATCGTTTGGCCAAAAACTTAAGAATTCTTAACTCAGCTGTGTCTGGTAATATTCCCAACCAGCATATTGAACCTGTATTGGTTAAATGTCAGTGGGATGTTGTCTTGGTGAATGAAGTTTTGTCTGCTTCATTTCAGTTGCAGCTTAAAGCTTGAGTTCATTATTTGTGTGCGTGTAGCCATTTTGGTGCAATTCCGTGACACCCAGTTACCAGCTCTCCCAGTTAGCTGTGATGCTGAAGCAGCTAAGAATTAGCTTGTATATGGAAATCTAGAATTGTAGGTTTTTGTCTTATGCTTCTTATTTGGCAATTGTTTCTAGGTGTTCTGTTGAGAAAAGCACGTAACAGTCATTTAAGGGTGGTGAATCTGTCAGAAGTAACTGGGAAATGTTCAGAGTTTCTCACATGTGAAGATCTCCAGACCTTAGGCTTTATGCTCTGCAGAAAGGACTGGATTAGGAACTCATGATGGTGAATGCTGCAGTTCCAGACAACCGTTTCCTCTCAAAGATGATAATTCGCTAAAAGCTGTGTTGAAAACCACTTTTTATAATGTAATGCAAAGCAACTATGAAGACCAAGAAACCAAATCAAATGGATCCATGATTAATTATTTTGAAACATCTGAGTGTTAAACACATCTTAGGATTTTTTGAGGCCTGACCAATGAACAGCCTGGTATCACTCATTCTTATTGCTGAATGCTCTCCTTGGACAGAGAACTGTTAATTTATTTTGAATTCTTTCTTCTCTAACTTTCTAGTGCTGTTTTCTGGTTGGTAACCATGGGATATCAGAAAGTGACCTGTTTGAATTTAAATCCAGTAACTTCTAGTTGTCTTCCTGTAAACATTATTAGATGTGGACAGTTAGCTTTAGATGACAGACTCATGGCAACTTTTTCATATGTTGTGGTTTGTTTTCTTCAATTTATGGTGCTTACCACTTCTATCAGCTGGAGTAGTTTTCCATGTCTTTCAGGCAATTCTGTCATTTTGGACGGTTGATTTCTTTGCTAAGCTCTCCATTAGCTCCCAGAGTATTTTATGTGGCATTTCTGAGTCCATGAATGAGGTAGCTTTGGTACTTTCATTTAAGGAGTGTTCTTTATATACAGTCTTGGGCAGTGTCTGAAAAAATATCTTTGTTTAGGCAATGCAAACACGGTTCAATGCCTTCTCTGTTTTTTTCTGTTTTCACTTCAGTGGCAAATTGTTCTCTCAATTTCTTTTTTTTTCCTTCCCCCGAAAGCTGGTTACTACTTTGGAAATACAGCTACCTCTTCCATGTTGTATTTTACTTCACAATGTCCTGACTCTACCCTTTATCTTAGTTTTTTCTTTTTTGACAAGTTCAATGGGTCTGTAATGTGTCTCCAATGTAAAAAAAGACGTTGTTCAGCAGTAGTACAGAAATTCTTGGATAAAAAAACTTCTATCAACTATATTTATACAAAGAAACTTTTCTGGAAAAAGGATACATGTACAATATTTTCATGGACTAGTACATATATTTTTTAGTTACACTCGGTACAGAAAATAACCAGAGTTATCAGTACTTCAGTATCTTTATTCAGCATGTAGAATATATGGCATGTACATTTTGAACATTAGGTAATGTTTCGGTCGGGACCCTACTGGTTTTGTCTAAAGCATCATGCTTAACTGAACTTTGTCTAGTCTGAAGTCACATTCAGGTTTAGATGAATTGAGGGGTAAGAATATCTTTGTACCTAGAACAGTGTGGTCTTGATCTTGGGTTAGGATCCCCGGTTGCTTCTGTCTCTGAAATAATCTGTATTTCTTTCTATTAAGTGCTTGGTCACTGCCAAGGTATTAGGTAAGTTATCTGTCTGTCCCCTGTGACAAGTCCTGCTAGTGATTTGTATGAGAGTTGACAACTTGATAGCACTGTTGTGAGACAGTTGCACCTTTTTTTAGTGTCTACTGAGTTTGATCTATCGGGCTTTTTTGCTAGCTTGCCATTTTTCATGATTATCTCAGATCCTTTAGACAGTGAAACCAAAGAGCTTTACTGTAGATAAAATTTATGGTTTTTTAAGTTTTAATCCAGGTAAGTCCAACTTCATCTGTATCCTTTCCTATAGGAAATAACACATCAATGATGTTTCATTATATAACAGAAACATGTATTCAGATTTTATTTGTAAAGTATTCTTAAGGTGTAGAAAAGAAAAATACTGATTGAATCCTAGATAGGCAAATCACATTACTGCATGAGAGCAGTTTTCTGCAGGGTTTTTACTGAGGCCCTGTTTCTATAAAATGTGCTATTAGAGAAATAGCCTAACTGTAAAAGTTGGGTTGAATGTGTGAGCACTTGAAAATTAATGACTCCTAAATTCATTACAGAATTATGATGTTGTCTTGAAGGAAAGGTCCTCTGGAGTTTGCATCCACAGAGGTTTTTTTCTACTTCTTTCATGATTAAAAGGATATTTTTAATTGGGCAGATACAACAAATGTGCATCTTTCCACTCAGTAATGTGTCTTCTTTTATCCTAATGCCCCAGATTATGTCCCTTATTTAGGGTAAAAAGTTAGAATATACTTATTCCCTTTTACATGTCCAGTTCAGCTTTTATTGAAGGGAATGTTAACTCTTCAGTGTCTGGTGAATGTGAAGACAGAGCATCAGAAACTCTGAATTCCCTGTTTCCCAGTGGTGTGTGATTTGCTTATGGCAGCAACTTTTGTAATTTGGAAATTGGCAAGCTTTGAAGAAATATTCAGCAAATCATAGAATCTCAGAATCCCCATCCCATAGGTTGGAAGGGACCTTAAGGCTCATCCAGTCCAACCCCCTGCCATGGGCAGGGACACCTCCTGCTAGAACAGATTGCCCAAAGCTCTGTCCAACCTGGCCTTGAACACTTCCAGAGAGGGAGCATCCATAACTTCCCTGGGCAACCTGTGCCAGTGTCTCACCACTCTCACAATAAAGAAAATACGTGATGAAACTTTAAAAAACTTTTTGACATTAATCCAGAGGCAGTAAAGCGTAGTCAAGAAAGTAGACATCAGTGTGCCATTGATAATGATTTTAATGTGTTTCACTGCTACTGCCCAGTGTATTTATGAAAGAAGAGGATATAGTGCAAGAAGATCTATGTTATCTTTGAGGATAAAGTAATATCTTGGAGTTTAGAAGCTGTAATATTATGAAGAGGGTTCTGGGAAAAATTGTATACAAGTCTGTTTGATGTTGGTTTGGTTTGTTGTACTTCACTGGCTGTGGAGCAAATATTGATACTCTGGGGTTCTTTGACAGAGGCCTACAGTGAATGGGGAAATGAAGGAATTTTATTGCTATCAGATGACACACCAAATAGTAACTTAACTGACATTGAACACTTCTTGGCAACAACTAGTTGCAACATAGCTTGCTACATATTTAAGCCATTGCATCAGTGAGATACATCTTCCATTTCTTAATTAGCTGTCCCACTCTCATAGTGTCCTGGAACTCTCAAAGATGGACGAACAGCCTAAGTATGTCAACAGAGGAATATTTGACCTAAACTTTTTTTTTTTCATCATTGCCTTGTGAATTCTATTTCAGTTTATTCTAATAAATTTATCACTATTTAAAATGTGCTTTTTATGTCTTCTTTTACATTAACTTCATTCAAGAATGGAGTACCGAAAAGTCAAAAGAGATGATACTAGTCATAAGATGACTGGGCTTTAAAAATAAGTGCTGAGAGAAGATTAGTAGGTCAGAAGTGGCTCAGGTTTTTATTAAAAACTAGCATTGCTAAAAAGTGAGTGGTAGCTGTCATACTGGAGTGAGAACCATGTTATTAAATATAGTGCTTTTAGGAGGGGCAGTATTTATATTTTATAAGCTCTTGGTAAGTTACAACCAAGCAGAGAAAAAGACTGAAAAGAACTGTGAAAACCATTACAGTGTAGAAGGGTAGGAATAGATTTCCCAACTTCAGTTAAAATGATGTGAACTTGAAAAAGATGGATAAAGTGAAGGCAGAAATACATACCTAGCTTTCTGTCTCTGGTTGGAACTGCTGTTCACCTTTCCATTTGGAAGAAAGGAGCTATTAATATTTGTAACCAGCAGCATATATTATACTCTGAGGAATGTCTTCTGACATTCTGCCTATCAATGCTTAACTGTGATTATTTTTCTTAAACATTTTTGCCTATGAGAAAAAAAATATTTTCAATTAATTATTTATGCATCATTTCCATTTACAGATTGCAAACATGTAAAAATAAATGAAGGACATGTGCTGGAAAGCTTGCCATTTTTCTAGTTGTAGTACTTGCTCCCATAAAAGATGTTGCCTTATGAACTTCATCTTACAAGAGTGAAATTCCTGTTCTTTGGGGATTTATACCTAAATGTTTCAAATTCTCTTAGGGGAGAATAACTCTCTGAAGAATTCAGGGCAAAATGAAGATAGTAGCTATGTTTTTATGTTTCTGAAAGTAAAGTAAGGTTTTGAGAGTGTAAGGTTTTGAGAGTGTGGAGTTTTGTTTTGTTTTAAATTATTAATAATTGTTAACTATTAATGAAACTTTTCTGATTCAGGCTAGTTTTGACTGGTAGTCATGAATGACTGTGGCATTACTTTGGAGGAATGCAGAAGAAGCATCTCTTTGTATATTCCTGATAAAGTGGCTGTGGATCATGATGGAGGACTGTCTTCCTGCACGTATGCGCTCTGTGACTGATGTATGGGTCATTTCCTTGATTCACTTGGTATTACAGTAGAACCTAGAGACCCTGCTTTGCTCAACATTGCATAAAGCCGTACTACTTAGGTTTCTACTCTATCTTTTTTAGTTACTATAGACATTGCTTAAAGGGAAGAGAAAAGAAATGCTCATCTCCTTTTGAAAGAAAGAAGTAGTAAGTGAGTTGCCTGAGGTTCTATGGTGTGAACTATAGGAGTATCATTATCTAAAACCAGGCCATATTTCCTGATTCCCAATCTAGTTGTCATCCCTTAGCTGCAAATCTCTCAAGTTTCTTTTCTGGCATACTGGAAATGTTCAGCTATATCAGAGTGGTATGGCATTTAGGATTGGCAAGTTTTTGATTTTTATGATGCCAGCTGAATCAAATTTAAAAAAAAATAAAAACCCCAGGAATATGAGAAAAAATATATTGAAAACGAGAAAAGACCATTACTATATCACCCTTCAATAAGTCAGTTCTTGAAAAGGTTCATAAAAATATTTGTGTTTATCTGAAAAGAGGATTTTTGTTGGTTTGGGGTTTTTTCTGGTGGTTGTCGGTTTTTGCAGGTTTTTTGTTTGGTGGTTTGTTCTTTTTTCTTTCCAGAATGATGAATGTTATAATTCACACTTGTTCAGAAGTCACTGTTATTTAATCACTGTTTTATGTTGGTGCAGTTTTCTGAGTTTTCACTTAATTTACTCAGATATTTTATTGTTGTGCTATGCATTGTTTTTTCGTGTATGATGGCATCATTAGGATTCAAAAATATTGTTCTTGGTGCCCATCTTGCATGTTGTATGAAATATAGCATGGGCTTTCAGTTCATTGAAAAGTATTGGTAGGAAATATTTTAGAGTCAAGTATATTATTACTTGTGCTGCTGCAGAGTCCTAATGTATTGACAGGCTGAGATGCATTTGTAGCTGCTGCTCTGAAAATTTAGTGAATATTTCTTTTGCCAGTTGTGGCATACGGTGGTTGTATGGGTGTTTGCATTAGGTAATTGCTTCCAGTGGCTGAGTTTAGATCAAGTAGTTAAGCTGGGCAGATGCTGAATGCTTTTAGTTCTCCCTTTTATTTTTCAAATTTAAAATATCAGTCAGGAAATACTTTCTTTTATGTTGTTTATTGTTGGTAATGATGTGATTGTTTTTGATTTTTTTTTTTTTTTCCCAGAGCGTGCTAGTGAAAGCATCGATCAACTGAAATATGCCTTGCAGGAAAGGTTTGCAAAGTGTGAGGGTGAAGTTGGATTTGACCAGACCTCTGATGTGGACAGGGGCAATGACGGCACTGGGAATGCAGCCTGTCAGGAACTGCAGCACAGCCACACAGGTAAGATCACTCTGAAAGCAGACAGCTTAAAAATCATACTAATTTCAATGAAAAAAGTAAATATTTTTATTATAATGTTTTCTTGTCTCTTTCTAGTTAATCAACTTAAAAGTTTGTTGCAACATCAAGAAAGAACGGAAAGTGAAGCCTCTCCATCAAGGAGGAAGATGTCAATCTGTGTATGTTACTTCTTGTTTCTTTTGTGTTGTTTGAATGAACAGCATGCACGATAAGATCAATTTTGTAGTATCCAGGAAGAAAAATAATCACTGAATCATTTTTATATTCTGAAATACATTGGATATTTGAGGCTATGGCCAGAACTTGGTGTGCCTCTGACTATAGCGGAAGGGGAAGAAACCTGTAGTACAGGATTGAGACTTCTCTCCTGTTTTGTTGACCATGCAGTGTGGGTCACAGTCCACATTGCTTTCAGCTTTCTCATCTTCCCCCCCCCCCAAAAAAAAAAATTAATCCTTTTTGTTTTGGAAACAGTTAGGATCAACTACATGGACAAATTTCTGTAAAAACAGCCTCTGTTACAGTCTTTGACTGTACTTTAAGGATTCTTAAAGGCCTTCTTATGCTGTAACTGTGCTTTTTCTTAGAGGATTAGAGATATTCTTGTAACAACAGGTTTTGTAGCTCTCTGCCAAAATGCAGTGGTTTCTTTCAAACCCTTACATTGGCTTCTCAGATTTAGCCTTCTTGCAGCAGAACTGCACCAAAATACATGCAATGAACAGCTCAGTTAGAGCAAATGCTAGATGCTATTATCCCTATAGGAAAATAATTCAAAGGCGTTGTTCCAGTTTTATCTTTTGATGGGTTCTGCTGGCTACTTTTGGTCTATACTAAGCCCGCCAAGCAGCATTTTGCTGTCAAAGTTGAGGTAGCAGCAGAACAATCTAAAGCCTGTGTTCCTGCTGGGTTGCTTTGAGCCTGTGTAATGAACCTAACTCTGCTGTTCTGACATTGAAAAGTTTTATTTAAAGTTCAACGTTTCTGAGTGTTCTGAAATCCACGAGTTTAGTCTGATTGCCCTGCCAGGTACCTTTGCCTCATATGCCTGCAGGATAGAATTAGTGTTTTGTAGCTTAAGAGGAACGGTACATCACTGATTCACTTTGATGTGACATGAGTCAGTATCAATTTGTATTTAGCCTTTGTAGGGAAGGGAAAACAACTTTTAATCCATCTTAGTCAAAGTTTTCTACTTAAATTGGGAAATTTTAGTAGAGTGAAGAAATTCAGAAAATTGGATACTTTTTCTAAGAAACATGCTATAGTGCTTTCAGGGAGTGGATTAAAGGATGGAGGAATAAGCAGAGGAAAGATGGGAATTTACTGTGTTGATAGGGTGTTGTCCTATATCTTCCTTTTGAAGTTTCCAGTGAGAGGGATTCTGTGAAGTGGTGGCCTTATTCTTTTTAAACTGTTCTCCATCTGCTTGCTAACCAGGATGTGAAAGTGTTCTTGACATGTCTGCTATTTTTGAATTTACCGCAATGTAAAAGAAACTTCTTCACCTTTTTTGGCTTTTCTAGTTGATATTGGAGCTTTTGCTACATATATTGACAGTTTTGGAGTTTGTAGGCACAAGTGCTGGGTTTTTTGTTTTTCTCCTTAATTTGAACTTTTACTGCTTTTTAAACGTTTAAGCCTATTATTCTTGCTTTTCCATCACTTTTGAGACAATTTAAGAGTGTCTTGTCATACCTGCTGCTTTTCGGCTTTAGCACCTTAAAAAGGAACTTTTTCAGTATTTCGGCGTTTCTGACTGATATTGGGGCTTTTGCTACATATTGTGGGAGTTTAAAAGCTTCTAGACCCAAGTTCTTAGTTCTGCTTTTTCTCCTTGTTATTTGAACTTTTTTAGCTTTTTAGGCGTTTGTTGCAGTTATTCTTGCTTTTCCTTCATTTTTGGGACAATTTAAATGTTTCTTGACATGTCTGCTATTTTTGAATTTAACACAATGTAAAAGAAACTTTTTCATCTTTTTTGGATTTTCTGGCTGATATTTGAGATTTCGCTACATATATTGACAATTTTGGGGTATGTAGTCACAAGCGCTGAGTTTTGTGTTTTTCTCCTTAATTTGAACTTTTACCGCTTTTTAAGCGTTCCTTAACCTTAAGAAGAGCAAATGTAAATGATGAGTTCCTTAACCTTTTGCTTTGAATTATGCTGCAATGTCAGATGACTACTGAGCAACAGATAACTGCAGGTGGCTATAGCTAAATGTAATATTTCCCCGTGATTTGTACTGATGCCTCCACAGACCTCTGTTCTTTCACCCTGTAACATAAGTTATCATAATATTAGTGAAAAATTCCCAAATTAATTTATAATTAATTGATAACAGTTGTGTAGTAAAAAAGATAAAAAGAAATAAATCACAAATTATCTACTAGCCATTTGCACCATGAAAGGGCAGGTAAAGGCTTCTAAATAAATAAAGAAATAACAGTGACAGTACCGTGAGTTAATAAGTTGTGTTAAAAAGTTCTCTGTTCTTTTTCAGTTGGGAAAATATACTATGTAATTATTTTCCTTTTAGCGAAACCACTGTTTAGCACTCTTGCATAGCTTACACCAATGTTTCTTATGTAAAACATTAGCACTGTTTTTCAGTGAAAAATAATTTGAATATAAATAGTTTTTCACATTTTCAAGCACTGCTGTGGTGTAATCTCTTCACGGAGGCAGCTGGAGGTCTCAGCTGCAAGGTGTCTGTTACATTTTCAGAAAAGAGGAAGGGATGAATAGGAGCCAGAGAAACAGAAGCATGAGTTACAAATATTATCAGCGCTATATTATATATACTTGAACAACATTGACATACGTAAAGAGGACAAGTGAGGATCTGATAGTAGCTGATTTAATTAAATTTTAAAATAGAGACTCTATTAAATATTTTTGTGATTATTCAAAGGCAGTTTCATTGCAGACTAGCATATTTATGCTTAACACTGTTACTCCATTACAGTTATTTTAAAGTATGTTATACTTCATTAGAAATAATTAAATTATTAAACTATAAAAAAATATTTGTTATATCCGCTCTGTAGAAGTCTTCTTTATTAGACTGACAAGGACTGTTTGTTGCTAATAGGATCAAAGAGAGGCTGTAATTTTCAGGGCATTTTAGTAATATTTACTTACGTTCTTTATCTGTACTGTATTCTTAGGAGTAAATACTGTAAAGTTATAGTGATTGTGTTTTTCATATTTTGTAAAAAGTTTAAGCCCAGCTTAAATCCTGCTGAGCAAGGCAGAGATGTAACTGGTTATCTTGAATGGGCAAGGAATCCCTTCATTGCCTTCTTTAACTAGTTATGTGTGAGGCTATCAAAAATTTTACCTGTTTAAAGGGTCTTCAGAAAAGTTTTTTAGAGTTATCTTTTAAAATACCAATAATCAAGTTCTTTGATAAATGTAGTATCTATTACACATTTTGTTTCTATGGAGGTATTAAAATTGCAGGCATAGTTGTGTTTCTGTAGCAATCGTTAATGAACATTTAGAGGAGTTGAATTTGCACATCTACAACTCATTAAAATTCAAGGAATTTCAATATTCATGTCACAGACAAGAAAATGTCTCCCTATATTTGTCTAAAATGGATGATACACTTAAATAGCAGTATGAATTTCATTTATGAATTTGTTTCTGGGTATGATTTAATCCTGCTTTATAGATGTGCTTAATCAAGCAGCTGTACGTTTTGACAGAAAAACGTATTTAATTTTTGTGTTGAAGAATTGAAGTTCTTACTGTCTTTCCCTTCCTCATGATCCAGTACTTGGTGCGTTTTAAGTGTATATGATATTCTGTGAGCAAGTGACATCTTATTGCAATAAATGGAAAACTGGGAAATAACACATGCTATTCTCTATTTCCTTCACAAAACCTCAGAAGATGCAACTGGAGACTTATTAGTCCTTTCTGATCTTGTTCCTATAATCAATGATCAGTCGCAGTACATTAATCGTTTAGAAGCAGAAGTGAAGTTTTGCAAGTTATTACACAACATATTTCACCTGCTAAAACCCTGGTCCCTTAAATATGGAGAACTACTTTAAAAACTTAATCTTGAGTTGTAATAACTGAAACTGAACTAAACAGTTCAGTATAAACACAGCTCAGTAGATACTGAGCCTTACCATGCATCTTGGTGCCTGCATAGTGTTTAAGGGTCTTCAAAGATGTTTTTATGTCCTATCACAAATACAAATAAGCAATTTTTTTAAAGGAGCTATATGGAAAATTGAGCTACAAAAAAAGAAATATGTCTTTTGAGTATTCTTATTCTCTCTAAAAGGGTTTAAAACATTTCAGAATGTTAATCTAGCCTTTTCTTCTCAAGATGTATTTAAATGTTGATAGTCTTCTCAAGATGTATTTAAATGTTGATAGTCTTCTCAAGGAGCCTTTTACATGCAGTTCCTGTATCCTATAGGAGGAGCTGTCTGGAATGAAAAGTCAACTACAGGTAGCTCTTCATGAAAATGAGGAACTCCATCAGAAACTGAAATTCTTAACTGCAGAATATAGATTGATGGAACAGACTCTTCTAGATGCCTCTGTAAGTTTTTATTTTTCTGTTGTTTTAATCAGAATTCAGGGACCTGATTCTTTTTAAGGAGGGCTGTATAAATGGTTATCTGCAAACTGAGTTTTAGTCAAAATTTAATGAGAGTTTGTACACATGGATTTCTGTGGATTATGTAATTATCATAGTTTGCCAACCCAGTTACCTCGTCTGCTGGTTCTTTTATTCTACTGTAATTAGTATTGTACTGTATTCTACTGTAATTAATATTTAAAAAAAACCAATGCAAAACAGCCTACATAATTGTAACTGAAGCATGAATATTTTTATTTTAGGCAAACACTCGAAACTCCTGGCCTGTAGGTGGTAATGACCACAGCACACGTCAGCCTGTCACCTCATCACCAGCACATAACAAAGATCAGTCTTTTGTTACAGGAGCTGTTGGAGAAATAGAAAATTGGCGTGTAGAACTGGTTGGTATTAACTTTCTTTGCGGAATCATAACTTTACATCATAACTTAACATTTCGGTGCTTTGCTGCAGTTCTGATGATTCCTTTTGTAACAGACATACAAGAGGAGTTTTGGTTGACTAACCTTAGTCTGAGATCAGATTTTATTCTGCTAAACCTCATCTTCTCATTTTACCCTCATGAATATTATTATCCAGTTAGACTCAGATGGCAGGTTGTATCTGCAGATGTTGGCCTCCCAGAAATAAATCTTATTTTAAGAATGTCCTGGCACTGATAGCTCCACTGTACTTTGGAGATTCTCAGCAGGA
>NW_010204164.1:15268-74837 GCF_000695765.1 Mesitornis unicolor
CAATGCACAAGCAGGTGGGAATTAGCTGGTATAATTTAGGTAGCCCTCTAGACAAGCTCTTTTGCAGTGGGTCTTTATGCTCCTGGAGCAGCACAGGCTCAGTAAGGTACGGGAGTGGCTTTGCACAGTCTGTTTTCCCTAAGCTGAATTGCATATATTGTGCTTTTAGAGATACAGAGGAGCCCTGGTGATTCAAAGACAGTGCTGTCTCAGTCCTGTATTTTTTGTTTGGGAAGATTTTTTTTTTCTTTCCATCTAAATTAATGGGATAGTATTGCCATCTTTTGGGAAAAACATGGCTGACTGAAAGTTTTGATGTATTTTATCCACGTGCATACGTGCTGTGGAATTTAAAGGGTACTTTTATTTTTCCATGATAATTGTGTGTATTTATTGATTTTTCCCAGTAAAATATATTCATCTAGAGCTGAAAGCCTCTTTAGTGAGGTCGAACGCCTGCAATTGTTTGGAAGCTAGTTTTTACAGTAATTGCACTTTTTTCTTCATCTGTCATATTTAAATCAAGAAAATTGTATTGATTATGACTTCTTTCTAAGCATCATAGCGAGCTAAATTTTTGGTGTTTTTATCTGGTTCATTATCACCATTGTATTAACATTGGTGTGGCTGATTTATATTTCCAGTTCTTCACCAGGTAGGAGTAACTCACTGTATTATAAATCAATAGCCTGTCTACTTGAAGTTCTTCAGAATTCCTTTTTTATTTCTGCTGCCTTGTGGGAGAGTAAGAGCAAACATGAGACAAGATCATCAGTTGGTGTAAATCATTGTAGACGGCTGCAATTAAAGCTGGAGCAATTTACCATATGGGGATCTGTCAAGATGTACAGAAATAAGAAAATGGGAGAGTTGTTAATTTTGTAGACATTCACAAGTCTGAAATATTTAGATTTCTCTGCCCCTAGTGTTCCAACAAGTTTGTATCTTCAGGGGAAAATAATGAATATGGCTAATGTTATCTAATGTAATAATAAGACAATATTATGGTGAAAGCGAAAGACACTTCTTTTCTCCCATCTTTTCTAAAGGAGAAACTAAAACTTCTTTATCAAGAAAAGGTCGATGTCCTTAATGCTCAAATACAGTCCTTAAGGTAAAGTGAAATGTTTATTTTTGTTTTAAAATTATTGTTAATAAATTACCACTTCATAACAACATGAACCACTCTGAATTTGAATTTAAGTAAGAGAATGCCTGGATATCTGAATGTCATGTTTTCTGATAGTGTCCCTGAAAGCTGGTTTTACCTGAAGTTTTCTGAAATATAAATGTGGCAAAATTGAATGTACTGCTATTATATAGCAACATTAGCAGAATATAAATTTTATGAATTCAATTGAATTACTGCATTTATAGAAATTACAACTCAATATAAATTGTCTTTAACCTATGTCTGTTAAAGTAGATCAATTAAAACAAAAAGAGAACTTAAAATTTAAACTTGTTAAGTTCTTCTGTATTTAGCTTTCTTCTACTAGTATTTTATAACGTAAGTTTTAGAGATCCTAAGCATTGAACTGGTTTAGGCCATGTAACGATTTTGGAGCAGGAAAAACTAATTTTGAAGCATGCAGGCAATGTTTTCAGTCATGTAACCTGCATATCTTTAAACAAAAAAATATTTGAAAATAAGTCCTCATGTGTTCCTCAAAACATTAAATGTTTGAATATATAGCAAATTATGGAAAAACAGAGGCAGAGGCAACCTTAAGACTTGGTCTTCTCGAATAAACTTGTGCCTGTACACCTGCATTCATACTGCTGCTGAATCTATTTAGTTGTGTTTTTCCCTAAATAATTTGTGGTTTCATATATCTGAAAATTCTAGATTTGTGTGTGTAAAAAGAGTTAGTGGTAGGGAAACAAGTTTAAATATGCTCTCTGCAGTGGTAAAATCTTAAACATGCAAAGCCAATTATGCCAGTGAAAGTAAAGGAGGATCTTAAATTTCAGTTACGGATTTCAATTTCCCTGCTGCCCCCCACCTTGGCTTCAAGTGTTATATATGCTCAGAAATAAATATTGGAGGCTAAAATAGTCCACAAATTTCCACAAGTACGTTATTCAGCTTCTTGATTTCTCCTAAGGGGTGTGATCTTTCACACTGTAAGTTCTACAGTTTAAACCTGAGCATTTGCTAAATTTTAATTGAAGTGACAAATTATATCACTTTCAGTGAGACTATCCTTGTTTTTAACTTGAAACATGAATTTACATATGACTTGCAAATTTCTGTCCAAGATTTCCTAACAATAGGTCTGTTATACCATGACTGTCTAAGGATAATTCTGTCCAGGTAATAGTGGATTATATTCAATACACCAACTACTAAAATTGGAAAAAGTGCACAGAAGATTTCCCAGATGGAAATAAGCATGCATGCAGTGTATATATCATGTGCACAGGAAATCCAGTGCAATCAGAATGTGTCAGACTTACTATATGTGTGCTGCCCAGATGGCCTGCATAACAAAACCAAAATCTTTGGATTTATTGCACAATTTGTCAAGTTGATCTATATGGGCACAGTGTGCATTTGTCTGGAACTTCCTGATGTCAGCATTCCTACTGCTTGCGCTCTCCTCAGCCTGACAGATGCTTGGAAATTTTGGAGAAAATTCTTCAGAGCACCTGGTAAAAAATTCAGAGACAAGTTAAAAAAACCCCTGTTTTTCTGAAGATGTGGCTGACCTCAAGTTTGTGTGAATCACTGGATCAAAGTGAATGTGATGAATACATTTGGCTTTTGCCTAGGAAGCATAGGGATCTTTACTTTATATTATAACTATACAGTTGATTTGAGAGTAGACAAGAAATGTGAAGCTAGTCGTATTATTGGTAAGAATAACAGAAAAATGGTAAGATTAGGGTATTGAAGTATTTACATAGCTGATAATGTTGCTTGCTAATGAAATGTTTACTCTGTTTGGACAGTAGGTAAGCCTAGAAGTTTTATCTAATAATTTTCTGTGTAACTTTGCTATCTTCTGATAGTACAGAGGGAAGGAAGAAACTAATATAACTTTCTTTTGTCTATTAATAATTTTGATTGGGCATTTCAACTATTATTTCTCTGCTAGTCTTCCTTAGCCTACTGAAATGTGTGAAATAGTGTTAGTTACAGGTATCCTTACAGTTCTTTTTAGGTTGCATCTGTAATTGTGTATTACATATAAATATAACTTGTAGAAATGTTTGATTACTCAAATAATATCTTTTATTTCTTCTTTCTAGGAAAGACCTTTCAGAATCTCAGAAGACATGCATAGAGTTGGAAGGAAGGCTTAAACACCAGAAGTCACTTGTTTCAGCCACAAATCCTAGCCGGGTTGGTGGTCTGTGTCTGAAATGTGCACAACATGAGGCAGTTCTTGCACAGACTCATTCGAATGTTCATGTGCTGACCATTGAGAGGGTAACAAAGTAGGTTTGGGGGATTTTACATTCTTGTTGAAAGTACAGTTGCTTACATGAAACCATGTAAGTCTCAATGTATTCAGTTGCATTCATAGAGAGATGTGCACTTATGGAACAATGGACTCTAATTTTTAAGGTTACAATGCTAAAATCAATGGCAGAATATGAGCATAGGTCCCAACCACTTTGAAATCCATGGTGGTTTTATGACTTACTTCAACTGGGAAAGAATTTTAGGCATTTATGTTGTAATTACGATACCTTGTGCTGTCCAGATAATCAGACTGCTGATAGTCTGTTTTCTGCACTTTTTGTACAAACAAACCCTTCACACTGTCAGAACAAATATGATGGAAGTCCATATATCTTGATTTCCTCCAAAAGTTGCTTGTTTTTCTGGCTTCATTTTATTCTCCTTACATTTGGGGAACTCTTACTAGTGGGTTTTTTTCCCTTCAATTTACTTAGTAGATCAGGTGTTTTGGATAGCATGCATTGCTTCTTCCTAACTTCAATAAGTCAGGGGAAGAAGTTCCTATGGATAAAAAGAAACGAAATTATTTGCTATGGCCTTTTTTTAGTTGTAGCTTTTATTTTAAAAAAAATCAAAAAAACAGCTATACAGGCTGAATATCATATATATAATTCATAAATCTCAACAGCATTAAAATTTTTTACTGTAAGAAATTCTGCTAGTTAATCATCTTCAAAAATCTCTCCCTTTCTACTTGCTAGAAATAATCATAGGATACTGCAGCTTTCTCAAAGTTTGCTAAACAGACTTCTATTTACTGACAGACACCTGGAGCATCTTAGGATTTCTGAAGTTTTAGAATAACCCCACTGGAGAGGAGGTAGTGGATCAATTAGAAGCAAGAAGACTGAAAGGATGTAGTGCATGTAGTCTGTCAAATGGACATTATCTCTACACATTAGATGACTGTTGCTAGGATTTATGTGTTTTTCTGTTGTCAAGTCCAAGAATTTTCTGGGAAAGCTCTCTGTTGCTCAAAAGTCATGTTTCAAAATCTACTTTTGTAAGAAGAAAAGTAATTATTTGTCACAGACACTGGAAAATATGAGCAAACTATCAATCAGTATGCTCTTGCCATCTTGTATTATAGTGCAGTTTGAAATAAAAGATTTGAGCTGACCTATTTATCTTTCTTAAACCATTATTTCAGTTTGAGATTTAACAAAATCTGAAAGCTACATCTTCCTGTGATGCAACTTAGTAACAGCAAAGATATTTCAATAAGGATTTTCAAAGGGACTTTGTTCAGTTCTTATTGAAATGAAATTTTAAAATATTGACTGTTAGTTCTCTGGCAAATACAACTGTGTTAACATTCCACACAATATGAAGAAAAAAAAACAAAAAAACAACAAACAAATACAACCGTTTTCAGCCCCAATCTCTAGTTGCACCTAAATCACAGACAATTATAATCTTAATTTAAAAGCTTTCCACGTATCGAAATACTGAAAAGGTGAATTAAAGTATTACAGTTTAATCAACTGTTTCACTGTTTGGTATAGAGCTCAAGTTCTTAGTTAACAGAAGTTTGGAGGGGATGTAGAATCCAGAAGTCTTCCTATTTAGTTTCAGTCCAGTTAGCAGCAAAGGACTATTGATTTTAATTTGATATACTTAATGATCTGCATTACTTGTTGAACTTAACCCTTCCCTTTATTTTTTTCCTCCTTATTTTACATTTAATGACAGTGTAATTTCATATTGCTTTGATATGTTTTTTCAGTACTACTTGCCTTTTTTTTTTTTGAGCATGTATCCTCATTTTTTAATGGCAATGAAATGTTGCTCAGATTCAATATATTTATGACTTGAGCTCTGCTGTCATTACAGGCAGTTTCACTAATGGTCCATCCTTCTGAAGTGAAGGACTGGTCATCAAGCAAATGATATTTTTAGTGTCTGCCAAGCAAGCAGCATGCTGTTTTTCACTCTTAACCCATACTGGTTTTAGTCTTGCTTACCACTCTTATGTCTTTTTTCTGTTAACATTTCATACTTGATATACCTGTTGTTTTTTTTTCTTTTGAGAAAAAGTACAGAATAAATATCTGTTTTTTCTTTATACGTAGAGAAAGAGACGAGTTGATAGATGCGCTTGTCTCCCTGAGACGACACATGAAAGAGATGCAGCAAAGAGAAGCTAATGCTTGTGAGCAAGTTAAACAAGCTGTGGAAATGGCAGAAGAGGCCAATTTAGAAAAAACAAAGGTAAATTCATCAAGAAACGAGAGCTTTTCGGTATTCACATCTACTGCAAATATCAATTAGTTTTCATGCTAATGAGAGAGTACACACATAAGACCTTTATCTCATGTTGATATGATGTGGTAGATTTAAAAGGATTGCACTGTGTGGCTGTTTCTGAGCAGTAACATAAACTCTATGTTTGAGTTTTTAAATTCTCATCAAGGCTGTAGGGTGAGTTGCATTCTTTGGCCATGATTTAAGTTCTCATGTGGTTTCACAGCTAGGTGATAGAAATCGAATGGTAGAATTTTCAAAGGCATTCATGACACATAGGAGGATCATTCTCATACCACATTTTTTTATCTACTCTGGAAAGAGTACGGATTAGCTAACAGAACTCTCTGAAGATGAGAAGTTCTGTCTGGTGCTACCTACAGGAAGTTTATGGTGCTATGTAAATAATAATGGCAAAACCAGTTTTGATCTAATGCTTGTGTTAGCCCTAGTTACTCCATACAACTGGTAGTGACCTAAATTATTTCCTTGATATTTAGTGACATCTACTGTATTATTAGTGAATTACTATAGAATTGAGAGAGATTTTTTTTTAAATGAAATTCTGTTCTTTTTATAGTGGACAAGGTTGATGTAATTGTTCTATTGATCAAATCAGTATTATTCATCCAATGCTGTAACAGAGTGTGTGTGTCTGTAGGGTAACTATAAACAGTGAGGTAAGAATACGGAGTTTGAAATCCTATGTACTTGATAAATTTCATTTCAGAGTATTACAGCTCTTTGTCCTTTTCTGGGAAAAAAGAGAGAATCCTTCTGAGCCCACTGTTCACTTGTCACATCCTGTCCCTGAGGGTTTAAATTTTTAAATTGCTTGTTTACTTTTTTTGGATTGGTTTCTACAGCTGTCTGATAGAAATGTTTTTCACTTACTGCTATTTGAAACTGCACAAATTCTTTTCCTCCTCTATACAGTAAAGTGAAGTTATCTGATCTTCTCCTTCAGTGTAGCTCATGTTAGAAATGCGGCCTAAGAATAAAACTTAGTAAGACAAGTTAGTAGAACCTTTCACAAAATGCGTCTTCATGCCTATACTATTTCTGCCACAAAGAACGCGGCTTCGTAGGGTCTCTACTGGTCACTCTTTTCACTGCAGCAAGAAAATATGAAGTACTGTTTGTATACCAGACTGAATAGTAGTCTGTTTTTTCAGTCCTCAAAAACTATTGTAATATGAAGGAACAGGAAGAAATCTTTTACTTTTGCTGCATTATGTAATGTTTTTACATGCCCTGGTATTTATTTTTGTAAGTACAAACCGTCCTTTATTTTCCCAGTCCTATTCTACTCTTAAGGTGAAGCACTGTTTTTCTTTGTGGTTTTCATGGAATCCATTAGAACAATACAGGTAAGAAAAGTAAGGAGTTAGTTTTTGGAAGCCCAATGAGTTATAATTGGAAATTCATCACTCTGTTTACAGAAAGTCTAACTTCAGGTGCTTATTTTTTAAAGTCACCCTTTTTTTAATTGTCTTTCCATTGTCTCTTTAGTTTGTGGCCTCTTGCCTATTACATAGAGCAAGGAGAGATCTGATAAGGTTAAACTTCCATAGCTGAAGCAAATTCAGGCATGTATTTTCAACATAAACATCATAGAAGAATAATTGTTTAAACTGGTCGTTATGTAGTCAAAACAGTAGAGCTAATAAAATACACATTTCTTCTTGCAACTCATTTCTTCTGGAGTTGCCTTGTTGTACAAGTCTACCAAGCTACACCAGTCTTATGCAGACAATTGTGTGCTGCTGATAAATTCCTGCAGAAAAAGATTCAAGGTAAGGACGAAGGGAGTCCCTCGCCCGGGTAGATTTGTGATAGGAAAGAGACCCTGAGAAGGGTCCTGCAGAATTGCCGTGAACTAATGGAGACTGCTAAAGTATTCTCTAAAAATTATGGTTTAATTTGCTTCCCTTATGAGCAGCCCAACACCACGGAAATAGCATATAGGAGATTGGCTTTGAGTGAAAGAAATATTAAAAAACACTTCAAAAAAACTAATTTGAAAATAAAGGGTAATAAGGTAGGAATCCTAAAAGGAGCTTACTTGAAATAGGATATGCTGAATATCAGTGAAATGATGAAATGAAATCTAGTTTACTCATGGGTTAGCAAGCTGCCTTTAGGGTGCTTTGAGTACTTTGATTAATATAATGGAGTAGTGTATTTCTGATTTGGACTGACATAACACTCAACTCCTCTTCTTTTGGCAGGGATACATCAGCATAAATTGATAGATATTATTTTTCCTAGCATTTTTAGAAGATAGTGTCCACTATGCTTCTTGCATATAAATTTGTTTCTTCTATTTTGATAGAAAACATGTTTTCTACAGAAAACGTAGGAGTTTTCAGTAGGATTAATCTTCTTTATATGACAAACCTGAAACTAAATTCAAAGAAACATTTTATTTTTATTTGGTTTTTTTTAACTTTACATCTATCTTCCAGGTTTCTTTTTACCCTTCTGCATTCAGTAATTCAATTCAGAATGAAAACAAGTAGAAGTGCATACATTCTTTGTTTACTTACTTGTTTACTTATTTTTCCTTCAGCTATGTAGTTAGGAAGTAACCATAGTGTTTGCAAGGAGTCAAATTTTGAAGGCTGGTTCTAGTAAAATACGTTCATGAATTTTAAATGCAAGGCAAATAATAATCTTTAGTTTTAGAAGAAGAGCTACCTATTTGGAAAATATACTCTGAAAAATGCTTCCATCTTTGCCATAACTTTTAAAACGTGATAGATTTATAAATTACAGAAGGGCATGTCTATACAGACAAACGTGTACATCTGTTCTAAATTTTTTAGTCATATTCTAGATGTTAACATGATAGGGTATTTATAAACATCATAATAACTGTTTGAAAAAAAAAAAGTCCTTTCTAATAGCAGATTGGTTTCTCTGAAGGCATTAGATAAATACCATATCTGTTAGAAATTTTAATTTATCTACTTGAAAAAATAACTTTTTCTAGGCTCTAGTCCAGTGTGAGCAGCTGAAAAGTGAGATGGAACGGCAGAAGAATCTTCTTGAAAGAGAGTTAGCTGCCCAGTTCAATAAAAGGACTGACGAAAAAGCAGCACTGCGGGAAGAAATGAAGAAGGAAAAGGAGGACTTGGCAGCAATGGTATGAGTTGGGTTTTTTTCTATTTGTGTATTCCAATGAACGTATAGTCCTCTCTAAACTTTCTGTTTGCTTGTCTTTTGTTTTGTTTCAGTTTTGGATTTGAGAGCTCAGTAAATCACTTCCACCGTTGCATTAGAGCAGTAATAGGTGACTTACAGCGATCCTTTGAGTCTGAATAACTGGATTTTATGCTGTGTCACTGGATACATATTAAGTTGTTGACGTTATGCACTTTAATTTAGTTTGCGTAATAATTTCTAATGCACTTTGTCAAAGTAGAGGATGGTTAAGCAATATGTGATGCAAGTTTTGTTGTTTAGGTTGCTAAGTCAGGCATTCAGAAGTTGGTACATATCGAAATTAGGATTCTTTGATACTTTGAGCTTACATATACATATATATTAATGTTACAGAATCACATATATATTAGTGTTACAGTATGGTAATTGCATACTAATACAGTATTTTCCAGAATGATCTTGTATGCTTAATTTGCCCACCTGAAGAAACGTGGGCACTTTTCCTCACTTTTCGCACTTCCCCTGATGTTTATAAACTCTTTGAGACAGAATCTGTCTCATTTATACTGTGACCATTACAACAGAGCATACTAAACTTTTGTTAGTAGAATAGTTCACTCTTTAGTGTCACCACGTCACTTGGTATTTCATCACTGAGATGTGGTTTACGGGAACTGATTCCCACCTTGAGTAGTAGTCCTTTTTTTAAATCCTACATACACATTAAACAACATATACTGACAATATAGTGATGCCATGCATGGTAATTAAAGATATGGTATGACTTTGTAGAAAACTATGATCTATATTTATGGCTTACATTTATATACGATTAACTACTTTTATGTTTCAGGAAAATGAAATAGTAGAAATTATATACTGTTCGTCAAGTCATCCTCCATATGGATATTTTATGGCTTACTTTATGAATTGAATTGTTTGAAGGGGAGAATTGGCATGATATATAAATCAGGTGGATGTATAATGAGTGAAAAATAGTGATGAATATATAATCCTCTAGGTTTGGCTTTCAATTCCTGTAAGTTAACCTAGAACTGTCAGACACCATTATTTCCACATATATTAGTAAGCTTCAGGGCTAAATAGCTGAAGGGTCACTGTCTCTGTTTTATTGTTACATTTATTTTTTACCATTCAGCAAAATTTGATCTGAATTACATTAGAATTTTTAACATACCATTCCAGTATGGTTTTTGTACAACCATATTGCTTTGATCTATAGTGCTTCTGAACTTGAAAATTAATTTAAGATCTATGGTTGCAATGACAGTTTTCTTTACCTGGGGGAACGTGATTTGGTTTAAATCAATCTGCATAAGGATGGATAAGAAAGTGTTAAATAGTACTCTTACAGCTGCAAGACTGATGTGACCAGCTGCTTCTGACACTTTGTCCATACTAGCAAGTCCTGGAGACTACTTCGGTTGATGAAAAGTTTCAACTAAACTGCTCTATGATAAATTAATTAAAAATAGTGAACCTATTGTTAAAATTTAGTCATATGCTTCTGTATTTTTAATTGATATTTTATATTTTATTGTATATATTTAATTTTTTATTATATGTTTAACACTTTGTATTTTGGCTACATAAATACAGTTGCTATCAAGGAAAACGTCTCACAAGATTTAGATCTGTGGTTGGTCAAACTGTGACCATTACTGTGATCATTACTGTGTTCTTGGGCTTTTTGCAGGTGATGGCCATGTCTGAGAATGTGGCCATGTTGGAGGCTCAGGTAGAGAGAATCACGAGGGAAAAGAACTCTTTGGTTAACCAGTTAGAAGAATCACAACATCAGCTTGCATCTCATGAAATGGAGATGAATAAGGTAAACACATTTATAAATGAGTATTGAGCTTGGTTTTCTTTATCAGTGGGGCTTGAAAACTGAGAATATTTTTTTCTGCGTTTTCTTCTCTATCGGTAAAGTACATTTGATAAATGTAAGCTTCATGGAAAATCCCAGACACAGTGTGATGAGTAGAAACATGACTTTTTCAGTCTGCCATATTACCTTGAGATGCAAAAGCTAAGCTTTCTACCTTGCAGACTATGCAAATTGCTGTTTAAAACTGCAATCCAGTGTTTCATTTAAAGTTGCGTTTGAAGTGAATGAGACACCAGAGTATTCGCCAACTCTGGGATATGCAGTGCTAAAATAAAGGGAGCTGTATCAAATCACAGGTTTTTTGAGTATTTTCCTGTAGAATTAGTATGCGGTGTACTCATTAATGTTGATGGCATGCCTTTTACAAAGAGATCTTTCTTCCAGTTAAGGATTATAGATTAACATCTATTTTTTTATATATGTGTATCACTTCTGGGTGTTTTTATTTTTCAAGTGTTTCTCAACCAATTAGAGCCTTAATGCAGTTCATAACACATGAAAGAAAGAAAAAAAACAAAACCAAAAACAAACCCAAACCAAAATAAAACAAAAAAAACCAAACCAAAACAAGAAAACCACCCCAAAAAACAGCCATCCAAAATTTATGCTGGCAGATGACACATTTTAAAGTGCTTACTTTTATTTACTTAGATTCATCATTCACTTGTTACAGAAATAACTTCAGCTTTGTGAAGATGAGGGGTTGCTATATGTCTGTAGGAACAACAATCCGAGAATTCAAATTTGTTGCAGCCTCTTGAAACATCTGCATAGCTTACCAATAATCCTAGGGCCAATCCTACCTCCCAGTTGTTAACTGCAAGGTTTTGGCTAGCAATTCATTCTTTAGGCCTCTAGAGACTTCTGAAGGGGTTTTCATCAGTTCCTGTCTTCCTCTGCTGCCCCTGCTGTCAGAAATAAGTGAAAATATAGCATAAAATCTACAGCAAAAATTCATCCAAACTTACTAGGAAATTTAATTCAATTTCAGCTGAAAGACAAATGAGGGAGCATTTTAAGAATGTCAAAAGGGTTTGTTTTACCATTTCTGAAATACACTTTTGTGTTTTCAGACTGGATTCACAGATGACTAGCCCCACTTACAGGGATGGTGGGGAAAAAAGAGGTAGTAAGTACAAATATCTATTGGTCTGGTAAGAGCACTTTTATAGTTTTGAAGTGAACTCCTAGGAGAGGTGACACGGTGGTTCCAGTCCCCGATTCAGTTAATGTTAATCAATGCAAAGTTGAGTAGGTGGTCACCTTGCAGTAGTCTGTGCTGTGTTTTTGTTGCACTGTCCTGAGAGATGGCAAAACTGCATTTGTGTTCCTGTTCTGAATTGAGAAGTCTCAAACATCCTGGAGGAAGGTCCTGACCGTTTTGCTGTTGGGACTTTGTGCAACACCCTGACCTTATCATTGACTATGTAAGTGACATCTGTGTCTTGCTGGTGAATCTGACTCTTTGTTTCCAAACTCGGTTTGCCATTATTAAAAACAGCAAAGAGCAACATTTTTCTATTTGAGTTTTATCTGAAATATTTTTTCCTGCATGCACCCGAAGTCAGGGAAAAAAATTTGGAGTGAGAATCTTTTTCCTTCATTCTGAATGACAAGGAGTTTGTCCATTATTAGGACAGCACCATCTGCTGATTCTTCTGCATTATTCCCTTTGTACGATATTTGGGAGAGCTGAAGGCAGGGATGGCTGTATTTTCTTTTTTTTTTTCTTGGAGGAAATGACATATTGCACTTTGTTACATCTTTCAAATAAAGAAAGGAGGAGGTAGAAAGACGGGGTTGGCAAGCCATGCAGTTGCATCCTAGGATTTTTTTAGTTGCATATGATATGTCAGTATTAAAAAAGATAATGCTTTAGAACTTTGCCATTTTTCAGAGCATTTGCTTCATTGTGTTATTTGCAAGAGGGCTAAGTTCACGAGCTGTAAAAAAAATAGTGAAAATGAGAAGATGTATGAGACTGCAACATAGAAATTAATTTGAGTTGTAGAATGTGTGTGAGGAGATTGTGAAGCACAGAGGACTGTAGCAGCAAATTAGAAGTGTGCCCACCTAGGAAGCAAGTTTGGTGAAAGAATGTAAGCAGGGCTGGGAAGCTGAGTAAATTGAAAAGAAAGTTCTGTAAGAGTAGCTGTGAGTAAACACATTTGCATTCTCATTGAAGAATGTGCATATCTGTATGTTTGGTTAATTAAGGTGAAATGAACAGGCACAAATTGGAGGTGATTTCACAGGGTAAGAACAAAAAGGGGACAGGTTATCCTCCATCCTTCTCCATTCCCTATAGAAAAGGTCAAATAGAATCATTTAAAAGTCTTAGACTGGGAGAATAACGTCCTGCACAGCACTAGTGAAAACTATATTGGAGGGATTGGTGAGGGTTTTTGGTTGTTTTTTCTTTCCCTTTCTTTCCCCTAACCCCTCCCCAGACCCTCTGAAGTTGGGCTGCCTTCAGGTGGAAAGGAATGAAGAAGTAACATAACAAACATCCCAACAGCAGAGACTAATTGTTGCATTTGTGGAAGTGGTACTAGGTTTATTTAAATGTTGCTTTCATCCTTTTCTTCTGACCCATACATATATCTGAATTAAGCATTGTTTTTAAAGAATTCAGTTTGTAGTAAGCCTGTAACGCTCTGGTCTAAATTTCCAACTTATTGTATTAACTTCTAACCATTTTCTTTCTTAACAGTGGAAAATTGGCAAGATAAGAAACTACACCTTTATATAGGATTGTGGTAGATCCTTTACTTCCAGGTTTTGAAAGTGTTGACATAGACTTTCTTTGGATTTTAGAGAGAATGGGAGAAGACTATAAAACCAGTAACTGTAGTTTAACTGTATTTAGTGGCACGTATATTTACAACATAAACATCTATACTTAGCAAAATCTTGATCCAAATATACTTGAGTCTAGAAGGCACTGCATATTTCAAAGTTAATGACTATACAGAGAATTCAGATCCACCTTTTTGTATAAAAACATTTACCATATGTAGTCTTAAAATATCTGTAAATTCAAATATGTTGCATTTAAAATACCTCTAGAGGGCACCAAAAGATCTATTTGCAAAGCCTGGGCTATGGATTCTTCAAGCTCCAGATCGTGTTGTCTGTATAATCTAACAGGTGTGTGGAGAAATGCGCTATCAGTTGAATCAAACCAAAATGAAGAAGGATGAGGCAGAAAAGGAGCTCAGAGAGTACAGAACAAAAACTATAAGGCAGCTTGAAATTAAGGACCAGGTAAGAGATAATACTGCTATAACTTTGCAGTTAATAGAAGCCTAAGTAAGGTTATATCGGAAGCTGGAATGATTAATTTTTCTAATAGTGGTCATTTATTACTGTTAAATGGTTTCTAAATTATTGGCAACAAGCCAATATTACTGTTAAATAAATACCTCTTCATTGTCTTAATTTTGTTTTCAACCCTAGTATGTTCAGTTTTACATAATACTCATCACATGCTTTCATATAGAATTACTGTCATATGTATTCATACAATGTACTTAAATTGTATGTACTGTATACATATGTTTATACACTTTTTCTCACAAATAAATCCACACATAATTATGTATACATGCAGCCTCACAAAACATTGAAGAGTCTTAAGTATAACCTAACTATACAAAAAATGAAAATCATTTGTCTTCCAGTTTCTTTAAAGATCCAAGGTTAATGAATGCTGGGATTCATAGAAAAGTTTAAAAAAAAACAAAACCAAAAATAAGCTTCTAGAAAAAAATAACTGTACAAAAACTCCATTAGGCATTAATTACTGATTATCTAAAAGTGTGTTTTGTAATAATACAAAAACCAGTATATGCCTTCTAGGTAGTCTAAGAAAACATCCCATGCAGTAGGAAAGATTATTAGCCTGCGACATACTTGGCAACCAGCTTGGACAGGTGTAATCTGCATCTTTTGAAGTGCCCTTTTGCTTGAATTTCTATCCGTTTTTCTCTAGGTATTGAGACTTAGTTATTCATAAGTTGTGATTTGCACATGAGAGTGGATGTCTTCTGAATACACAGATGTATAACGTGCACATGAGGATAATTTTTTTAATAGGAATTTTTGTTATTAGTGCAGCCTATCCAACAGTTTTAAAATATTTTTTTCCTTGTAAATAAGTGAACAAATCTGTCCCTGTGTGAGAACATATGTAGGGGGAAAAGTCAGTATTTCTAAAATTATATTTTTATTTACCAATTCCCTAAAGTCTTCATGTAGGACAGTAAGTTTATGAACTTAATAAAGTATGAGCTTAGACTGGAAGCAACATTAATTCAAATTATAAGCAAAAGATATGCAAAATCCAAAATAAAAAATTATTAGATTAAATAACTCTTCAATATGTATAGAAAATCAGTGCAGAGAAACAAGGGCCTTAAAGCATTTAGTTTTCAGGGTTGGATTTTGTTTTTGAACTCCTGCATCCTTTAGGCCTAAGGACACTTTGAAAAACAAAAAACAGGCTTGTTGTCTGTGTCTTGACAGATATCACAGATAAGAGAGCTGGCATAATCTTGGCATAAAAATAAAACAGGATGTGTTTAATAAGATATTTGAAGAAGTATCTTGGATTTTAAATGCAGTCCTCCAACTTGCTTCAGGATTGCCTTTTGAACAAATTGCAAAATTTAACAAAATATTTTAACCTTGTGTATCGACATACTGGTATTTTATTCAGTGTGGGAATGAATACACCAAAATGTGGTGATTTATGATTTGATATAATTAAAGTGAAGTGATGGGAGGGGGATTTCCTATCAGCAAAGATTATTAGAGTAATTCAGTAATTAGGTACGGTAATTATATTGTTCAAATATGATTGCTGGTTCCTTAAAAAAATGAAAACACTATTTTGAAATTCTCAGGCTCAGCATTTAGCAGCTGTTTTATTGCTGTGGCTCTAGTAACCAAGGAAGTTCTGTATAGGTCCTAATATTATTAAATATGTTAAAAATGAATCAAAGAATGTGTGTACATTTTGGGTGTTTGTTGTTTTTTGTTATTGGAGGGATGTTTTTTGTTTGTTTACACTTTTTTTTGAATAAAATTTTAACAAATGTTAAGTCATTCCAAATTATTTCATTTAAATGAAATGAAAACAGCTCAATTGCATCTAGCTTTGTATTTAAAGAAAAACCTAGAATGTTTCATCTTATATGGCACTGAATAGCAAACCGTAATTGTTCTTTGGTCTCTCAGCCATGACCTGACCTTCTGGCTAAGAGGGAGAGTTGATACTTTCCTTGGCCACCATCTGTTCATAATAAATACGTATTTATTTTTGAAGAGTAGAGAGACAATAATGTATGAATATTTTCATGCTATTCTACATTAAATGGTAGATTTTTCTGTTTAAAAAGCAAAGAATTGTGTTTCAGATTGTCCTGATATATTGAAAGTGAGTTTACTGTTTCTTGAGGTATGATTATATTTTTAATTGTGCTGTGGGTAAATTTTAGTTTTGAATATGTATTTTAGTTTATATGTAGTGACTTTTAAAAAGCGATTAAAGTTATTCAGGTGTGTCGGAAGAAGCAGAATTCCCCATGTGTACTATTTAGGATTGTCAGATACATATACTATGTCAGTAAATAGAGATATGTATTTATCCTACAGTGATATTTATGATGTTCTTAAAAACTGAACTTGTATCATTTAGGAAAATTCGAGGGAGTATATATCTTTGGTACTATTCTCTTTTATTCTAATATCCCTTCTCCATTAAGACTAATAACAAATATTGGCACCTTGCTATGACTACCTGTTATTAATATTTGACATAAATATTTCTTAGAATAAAAATGAAAACGCAAAGAGCAGTGTTACAATTTAAATTGTATAAGAGTTTTGTAATATCACCCATCATGATCCTGATTAACATTAGGATTAATGAGGGAGAGGGGGAAAGACATATACCACGCAGTTTCTCCACACAAAACCTGCATCTGTTCATCTGGCCCAGTATGTTGTAAAGTAACATAACCTACTGCCCTCTCTTTTTCTCTCACAGCCCTCCCATGGTGGATGTAGCAGTGCTGAGCTAACAGTGCCTTACTTAATAGTTTGCCTTCTTAGGAACAAGCTTTAGAAGTTACACGGGTATAATGCCTTCATGGCAGTAAACCGTGTCCACACTAGGGGTTGTACTAGCACAGCTATATCAGAGAAAAGTCACGCCCTAACCTAAATAGCTGTTATCAGAACAACAATTGTGTGGCATATTTGACACAGCAGGACTTCACTTTTATAATACTTTTTCTGTGAATTTGAAAGCACTGCATGGCATAATTTGTGCATTTCTAATAGAAATCATACTTCTGACACACTATGAAATCGTTTTCTCAGATTAGCATTTGCTCTTTTCTGCTCTGCATTATAAAAGTAAAAGTGAAGTACACTGTTAATCATTTGCTTTCTGTTTGCCTGTAAATAATTTTTATTTGGTTTATAAAAATCTTGCAAGCTTCAGCATGTAGACGTGAAAACAGTTTTGTGGTATTGGTCTGTGCAGTCTCAGCCAATTTGGGCGTCATCCTTATTAGATTGTTCTTACTGGTAGCATTGCACCACTGAGAGTTGTGGTCTCGTTGTAATAAAGCGGTGGGACACGTTAAATCCAACTTCAAAAACTAACTGAAGCTTTTAAACTTTATTTTACAATGTTTTGAGGAATCAGATAAATACTTTGTGTAGAAATAAATCCAAGTCAGTAATCTTAACCTATAAAAAGCCATTCTTTTAATACTGTATTTAAAATTGGGCAAATGTAGACTGAAGCAGGAAATTACAGAATTATGTCGCCTACTTGTACTTATACCAAACTCGACAGATTTTTAAGACTTGCTTGTATGGAAGTTCATGTGCCCAAATAAAATGGAAGTTGGATTGTCACTGGATATGCACAACCTATACCAATAGAAAGAGCTACACATCAAAGCATTTTTGTGTGGTGTGACAGAACCTAAATGATGTCTCTGTACACTATACACTGACAATTTTACAGACAAATAAAAATCTGGCAAAATTGCAGTCCAAAAGCATTTTGCCAAAAGGTATTTTGGGAATGTTTATCTCATTTGTCATAAATCCGTGATTTATAGTAACCTAATTTAGACATTATAAGTGGAGAGATTACTGCCTCTATTTTCATCAGAAATAATGCAGGCCAAGAATTGGGTGTATATCCTGGAAATGCTGCAATGTCCAGTGCAACACCAATGCAACCTTCTGAAGATGCTGATTCACTGACTTGTCTTCTTATGAAAAGGGATCAGGCTTCTATGAGTCAAGCTTTAGTGTAATAGATTTTTCACAAGCTGGGACATTCAAGAAATCACCAGATGTTTTGAAATTTAATAAAATTTTAAGTTTTTATTTTTTTGATGAAAATGGGTTAGGATTATGTGTTATGTGTGTTCTTGCAACAGTCCTATACCTAAGATTTTGTGACCTTATTAGATAAAAAGATGCTTTGAAGGTTCTGTTTTCAAAAGAAATGCTGTACAATTGGTAAATGTACTTGAATACTATTTGGCAGGGAGAAAAATCTCAAAACCTAGCAGACAACTTGAAACTCTTAGCATCTAATTTTCTTACTTGGTCTAATCTTGAATCTAATGGCATTAAAAGTAGCAAAACCAATTGCTTTTGGACAAGAAAGCATAACCTTCACTGTAATTGAACTCTTCTTAATGTATCATTTTCAGTTTTGAGCATTCAATGCACTAACTTGAAAATGGGTGCATAAGGAAGGAGTAGAATGGTAGTCATTTATGCTGTGCTTTGATATGAATTTTCTGAGCTGTTCAGGAGGAACATAATTCTCTTATAACTGAACTTACTGGCTTATCTGAAGATTTTTAAGGAAAAACATTGACATACAACCCGACAATATATAACAAAAGAAATGTTTAATTACAATTATGATATAGCTGCTGCTGCTGTGCTATGGCATTGCTTTCACCTGTCAGCCACTCATTCCTCAAGGATCAGTAGGATGCATAGCCTTCATTAAATTTTTCATGTTTCTGTAAGAAAAATCCCTTGGACTGGGATTCCTAGTAGTAGACTTTTCTGTACTGACTGGTCTGTATTTTCTGTACTGGTTTGCTTCCCCTAAGAAGTTGACCTGATAAAAGGAATTATTTTATTGTTCATAAGTGTAGGTGGCCCATGTAATCTTGATCCATGGTCTGTCATCCAGTGGGATGTCACCCTCTTAGTATGTGGAAAGAGAAAATGGTTTATGTGCATTAAACATTATTCAAAGTAGTGAAAGAATTGCATAGCTCTTGATATAGTGTGTATATGCATTATATTTAAAGAAATGCTTACTTTCTGTTGTTTTCTTCTTCTTAGTCTTAGTCTAGAAAAATGGCTCTTTTATCAGTAGTCATTGTGCCAACAATCAGAAGAAAAAGAGTGTAAAAGTCCCTGACTATCACTTGTCAGTTTTTACCACGTAGGTTTTCTTTCCAGTTATTCTTTAATGCTGTCCAGGAAAAAAGAGCCAATCCCACATCAGTAATCTCAAATATGTGTTTTAAATGAGAAAAGGAATAAGTTTTGTTCTCTCCTATTTTTTCAGTAATGAGGTAGGAATAATCTCGCCCTTCCTTTTCTTCTCCTTTTCTGAAATTCCTTTATCAGCAAGCAAACCATCTACTTTGCACCATCCCATTCTTCACCTTGTCCCTGTTCACCCCCTCAGTGCAATCCATTAAAAAAAACCCAAAACAAAAAAAATACCCAACAACAAAAAAAACCCCACAAAATAAAATCTCGTTCCACTGTGGAACAAAATCACTTTCTTATCTCTGTTGGTGACTGCTGAGCTAATCTCTAGTACAGCAATGTTGTCTGTTAAAATGTGACTGAGGTAATCTCTATGGGTTTGGAAGTTTTGTTGCTGAAATAGTATTGCAGTTCAAGTATTTTGGCAAATTGAAAGCAAATATTTTCAGGGAAATAATGAGGTAAAATCCTTATATAACGTGTTACAGCCGTTCACTCTTGTCTGTTTCCCAGGGTATTTATCCACAGTATCCAGGAGCCATGTTGCTCTTTGAGAGTCTGCACAAGGACAGATGCCTAAGACTATTGCTTAATTTAAAAATTGTGTAGTCATAAATATATACTTAGCCACAAGATTTTTTTTTCTCACCCCAGCTAATAGTTACAGGTAGAAAGTTTATTTGAGTGGGATTTAAAAATGTGTGCATTTAAGAGCATCCCATCTCCATGCTATTCCTGGGAAGTTGAGGCTTTGCCTTTTAGCAGAGCACGTGGGGTGCCACAGTAGTGCCAGGTGCCATTACGTTTCTTTGCAGTACGAATGATTAAGTGGTCACAAAACTACTTCTTTGTGAGGAATTCAAGAGTCCCACCAGACCAGGCTTTCCAACAAATTCCAGCCTGTGCTGCTTGTCTAGGTTATGTCTTTGCCTGTCCCTCTGGTTTTTAGATGTCAACTGGTTTGTGAGGCAGCCGTAGGGAAAACCCTTCAAAGGAGCCATGGGTGTTTATTTGGGCTACTTTGCTACTTGTGTTTCTGCTCACATTAATTGCCTTTCGTGTCATGAAAGGTTTTCATATTTGGGTAGAATTTGCAGTTGTTTTATGATTTTTGTGAATTGACCTCTTCAAAAGAGGTGGTCTCTGTATCACCTTGTGTACATTGTATTTCTTACTATTTATTTGTATATTTTTATAGCTTTATAGTAAATATACTTTTAGAAATTATATTTTCCCTTTAAAACCAAATTTAGTTTTCATAACTGCTTTGTATCCTCACGCAGATTTGAATGGGAAGCAGCAGTAATTCACATAGAGTACAAAAAAGGAGTAAAACACTGTTGGGACATGGCAGGAGTTAACCTCATGATGGCCTTAACTCTCTTCCTGAAGTTGGATAGTTCTTCAGGTGCAATATGCTCTGTCAGATGGCTGTGCCTGGGAGGTCTGTTTAGAGATCACTCAGAACTGAGAGTTGCATGATTGATACAAGGATTAGGATAGCAACGACTGCCTGTGACCCCTGCAGCGTATGGACTGATAGGCGTCTATCCTCCAAATAAAATACCTCAAAATCTTGCTACAAAAACCATCTTGTTTTGTTCAGTTTTGTTTTGTTTTGTTTTTAATTAAAAATAAAAAAATATAAAAAATTAGTTTTATAATACGGTATGATTGTTCTAGCCCTGATTAATTAGTATATTAATAAAGGTGAAAACATCGATTGAGATCAGTTTTAAACAGTCTAAAAACTTCCTGTCACTGTTATATATAATATTTAAGTGTGTGTAAGTGGCTATACTGGTGGCATCTCTTAGAAAGACTTTAATTATAGCATCAGTCCTGTGCATTGTCACAGACTTCATTGCTTTGAAGGGCTACTCTTGTAAATGAAACTGAGCATGTAAGCATCAGAGCCTGAAAATTTTACTGTGTGTTAATTTATAGATGTTGATTGCCTTTTGGGGATCCACCTGCAAATATCAACCACTACAGTAATTATATTTCACTTTTTATTACTTTATATTTGTTCCTCTGTTTTTGGTTCTATTTTATGCCCCTTTAATCTTTTAATAATGATGGAAAATGAAGTATGAAAATAAAGTACTGTAAATTCACAAAAATATTTTTCCCTCCAAAATTATTTTGCTGCAGAATTTGTGCAATGGTATAGACAGTGCAGAATTTGCTTTTCAGGTTATATTGTGTATTTTCTTACCTCATGCATGAGCATACTGCTACAACAGTGAATGTCATAAATCACTTATTAATTTGTTTTTAGTTTATTTTCAATTTTGCTAAAAGTCTTCTAAAGTTGTTGTTGCATTTACTTCAGAGTATGAGTTCTTTTGTCACTGCTTAATTGTTCTCATTTGTTTGAATTAAAAAAAAAGCATTTGTCTTTTCTGTCAGTTTGCTGCTATTTAGAATTCTATGAAAAGCATCTGCTAGTTTGGAATTTAAAGTTGCATTTTTCTGCATACAATAGAATCAACCTCAGTATGAAAAGAATTAAACAATTATTTTAATATTTAGTTTGGCTTGTTTTGAATGAAAGTATTATTTCATTTTGTTAGAATTTGTACAGATAAAGAGATATCTAGTTAATTAAACAGCACATTTTTACAACATAGATAATTATTGTTAGGTTAAGGTAATTTCAGATAATTTATGAAGAGGATGTTAGAAGATTGATCCAGTGCTTGAGAAATTATCTTTTATGCTTTCCAGTAAGATGCATTCATGTCAATGAATGAGCATCTCCACTGTGTCTGCCTAAAAATACATTGTGAAAATCAGAGGATTTTTCGCAATCTCACAGTGATGATTTTCACAATCTTTACAATGATGTGAACTCATCATAAACTAATGAATGAGAAGTGAAACACTCAAGTGTTTCAAGAAAAAAAATATTGAAGAGTTCTATATACTTCAAAGTGGAAAATTTAAAAGGTGGCTGGTAGTAATACTGAGAAAAGAATAATTGATATAGAGTAAAATTTTATAGCAGCAATATTTCATCAATGCTTTAATTTTTGTTTAGTAAAACTTCTTTCTTGTAACTAACTTGGATATGCATGCGGAATGGTGTTAATGGGCTTCAACTCACTGATAACTATGTTTCTCTGACTGAGAGAAATGGCAGAGTGCCTGTTGGTATTCCTGGGAGTTTACACAACTGCAGTGTGAGAGAGATTAAATAGTACTTTTAAAATTATGTGCAGAAGTAATAAGAATATTAAAGTTGCGGAGTTAAGCACCAGAAGTTGCCTGTTCCAACCTTAATGTAGTCTTGTTGTACGTATACATTATGATAATTCTGTTCCTTGTTATACTGAAAATCTGTTTCAGATTTTCTTAAATGCAAGATTGTCATCTGTCTTTTTGCAGTTCTGTGCTCCATCTCTTGTCTCTCACATACATCGAAAAGTTAAGTACCTTGAAGAAATACTCTCTGATCATGTTGTAAAAAGCTGTATCACAAGTGATAGGCACCGAGGGATCAAATTAACACTGCATGAGAAGCAGAGTTGTCAGCAAAATACTTTAGTTGGTAGTTTGTTTCTGTGTCTCTCCTCACAATTACACTGGGGCCCAGAGAGCAGCTCCAGAACTGCTTGCAGCTTCCCGGTAGAAGAACTGAGAACTAAAAGTAACCCAAAAACTAGTTTGAGCCTGAGTAGTTTTGGAAAGATGCTTCCTGATAAGTTTCCCTGCAGGAACAGTGAAGAAGATTCATTGGTTCTGCAGTTTCTCTGTATTCTGTTTGTATCGTCATGACCTAATGACCTGGACTTGATGTATTTTGGGACAGAGTATATACTATACAGTGAGAGTATGCTATACTACAGAGTGAGACTATTATTGTTTGGAGGAGAGGGAAGCAGATTGATTTTTTTTTTTTTTTTTGTATGGACTTGTGTCAAGTTCTGAGACTTTTTATGTTTCAAACGATTATCTCAGTATTTAAACCAAAGTAACAAGTAGAGTTCAGAGCATGGGCTGTGTGTTTTCAGTGTGATGATGCATGACTCCTACCGAATTGTTTTCAATGAATGTTCTCTGTTGTTTCAAAAAGAAGAATTCAGTTGATATCCCTAGATATACGAGGATTAGATGCTTCAGGTTTCTGAGTAGCTGTTAGCATGTTCTTTTGGGTGGCATTTTTCCACCATCCTTTTCTCATGAGGTTGTCTGCTGTTTCTGCCGTGGTCTTTGCAAGAATTCTTCTGTAGAATTCCTACTCTTCATATAGCTCACACTGTGAGTGCCTTTAAGTACTTTAAGATATATTTTTATATATATCTATATACACCTACACATATATACAAGCACACATGTATGTGTTGGGTAAAGGAGCTGATTCTGAATTTGGAAATTACTGATGAAAGTAGCAGAAGTAAAATTGTTCTTCAAAATCTGTGTTTGCTTTCTTGCTACTTTTCACAGAAATCGTAAGACTCCTGTGAGTCTTTAAAGATCCTGTCATGGAGTCATTGTCTGAGAATTGCCCTCTGCACTTTCATGACAACTGAAATCTGTGGATGTATTTTTGGGTTCAACCCTGCAGGTTCAACATCTGGCTGATGGAAGCAGACCATTTTCACCAGAGGTTCTTGCACTTGGAATTTGCTTCCTTCTGTGGGTCTGTGTCAAAACCTGACTGAGCCTGTTTAACTCGAGGCAATGGTGTAAAGCCCATCTGTTCCTTGAAACTTCTCCCTGAAGGAGTGATCTAGAGTGTATTTATGTTCTCAGCTGTGGTTGTGCCTTTTCAAATACTTAGCTGATGCTTTTTGACTACCTTGCGGTTTCGGGTTTTTTTAAAGGTATTCTGAATGAATGTATTCTTAAAGTAAATTTTAAGGATGTTGCAGAACTTCCCTATCTTTAACTTGTAAAGGCAGTAAAGAACTTGAGTCCATGTTTATTGTGAACGGAGAAATAACATTAATGAACTGCTGTTGTTAAGAAGAATAGAGGGTAGAGAACCCACTGAGACCTCTGTGTTTCTACTTGAAATGTGCAAAATTATCTGTAAATAAGTGCAAATGCAAAACATCTATAACTTAATACCTTCGCACACGTGGTTTTAAAATATCCTGACAGTGTACTAGGTTATTACATTCTTTTGAGGGGAAGAGTACTAATGATTTTGCAGATATTTCACTATCTTTGTATTCAAACTTGGAATTAGATTTCATTTGATAGGTGGTCTATTTGATAAAGCAAGGTGACATTCAAATTCTAATCAAAATTTCCTTCATGAATTTTTGTTGAGTGCTCTTGGGGAAAACAAGTGTGTCGTTAAGTAATTAGCAAAAATTCATAATGTTCTTTTTTATTTATTTTTAAACCTTTTTCTGGATGAAGAGATTGTTTGCCTGCAACATCATGACTTACTGTAAGTGGTTTAGGGTAATGTTTTCATAGGAGGAAAAGACAACATTAATACAAAGGTGCTTCAAGATTGCAAATATTGGAACTGAATTACAATCGTTTGTTTTTGAATGAATGATTTCATTAACCGAAGAAGATACTGAGGTTTGTCTACATGAGGAAACTATCGCAAAATAAGTTATGGTATGAATTTAAAGTGTAATAGCTATTCAGCACTAACTCCTTATATGAACAATTTTATTCTGTACTACAAGTGACCTTTCACAGTTTAGCTGACTGAAAAACATGCAAGTTCCCTCCAGCCCCAGCAATGAATAAATATTTATGCAGGGAGTTAATGTAGAATAGTTACTACATGAGAAAATTACAATGTTAGCTTATTCTGTACTCCACTGGCCTCCTTAAAAGCATCCTTAGGACAACATATAGTATTACATTACAGATGTATTCCTACAGGTACTTTGTTGTGTGTGGACTTAGAGCAAAATGTATTCCTTCTGAGAATATTTGTGAAAAATGTTTCAACTGTTGACAATATGATTCGGTTAGAGACAGTAAATCCAGTGTGCTTCACTGGAATCAAAGATGCTGGTCATGCAAATTTGCTTATCGTTATTTATAACATAATTTAATAGACTAATTGACTGAGTTAGATTGACTTACATGGTTTATTTGACTTGTAAGGTCTAACAATGTTAAGAAAATGATAGTGTTAACAGCACTTGATATGTTTAGGATTCAGTTATAAGTCATAAAGAACTTATTTTCAGTAGTGGTAAAATCACAAAATTACTTTATTCTCTTGTATAATATGTGAGTATGACAAAGCTAAATTCCCACGTGTTGTTGCTTATGTAATAGGTAAGCAAAATAAATGACCACAAGAGCTATCCTATGTCCAGCAGCTTCTGAAGATGGCCACTGTTCTGCTGCCTTCCGACTTTCTAACACAGTGAATTTGGGTCACAAACATAGAAGCCTTTGCATGAGAAAATCAGAAAATTGTTGAATGTCTGTATCTCTTAAGCTGCTTGAAGACAATAACATTGACCACATATTACCGTATATAAATGTGATATACATTTTGGCTTTTCATAAGAATGTGATTTCAAATCCTTTAATTTGCTTGTTTTGGTGTCTTTATCAACAAAGTAGTTCTGTTCTAAAATGAAAAATGTGCATTATTTTTCAGGAACTTATATCACATTAAGATTTATTTTCTTAAAACATATATCTGTGCATTTCTTAAATATACTTTATTTTGGTTCTACTATTTTCTAAGACAATAGAAAAACTAGCATTAGAGCTGACTGGAAACAAACAGCGTTTGGAACAAGCCCATCAGGACATGACAGGAGCCAGAGAGGAGTACCTAAAACTGACAGAACTGCTGAGTAAATCTGAGCACCAACTGCACCTCACCAGGTACCCCTTATCCTATTACATGCTGTAGTACCAATTTCAGTCTGCTAATTTTTTTTGCCACAGGCTTCCCCACAGTTGTTGTAGATACTTGCAGTCATTGACTGCATGGGCAGGCCTCGGTCATGTTAAACGTGGAGATTTAAATAAGTGAGTTATGAACTACAAAGTGAGTTAAGAAGTGCGATTCATGACAGTGAGTTACTGGTGTAAGGAAAAAGTAATGCTCCGCTCCGGTGATGAGGTAGCATGCTTTTGGGTGGGAAAAAGAGCGGGGGAGGTTGCAGCTCTGTTCTTTTTGTTGTGCTGTCTTTGGTACTACAAAGACATTTTAAATGTCATTTGCAACTGTAGTGCACAGCAGCAGCTTTAAGCACAGCTGTTCTCAGATCGATAACCTGAAGCTTCTGCAGCAGCATGACCAGGATTGTGTAAATGAACATAATCATGTTAAGGTTCAGTGAAGGTTAAACAATCAAAAGGTTATATTACTGTCTATGAATAGGAGGTAAGCTCAAGTGCATGGGGAGGGCTTTTAAATCAGTGGAGACGTGGTACAGTGCAAACAGTGTGTGACCAGAGACTTTGCTTGAGCTTATTCCATCCTGGGGTAGCTCACAAAGCCATTTACTGTACTATTCATTACATATTTCTAGGAAACAGCAGAAGATTAATGTGCCAATTATTAATTGTAGCTTGAGTTTTGGTAACTGCAAGAATTTTTCCTTTTGCCACAGAAAATGCTGTTGTCTGACTGTTTGCAGGGTTTTGGGTGCGTGTGGGGGTTTTGTTTTGTTCTGTCCCTCTGCTCCCTCAAGAGTGAACATCCAGAAACAAATCTGGCGGCTTTTACTCAGTCCTTAAGGAAGAAAAGTTAAGTTAGTTTAGATTTTACATGGGGGGAAAAAAACTCAGATTTTTTTATCACTTAACAGAAGTCTGTGTGTTTATCCAAGTCTTTTACTCTTCAGGCTTTGTGAGAATTCTGCCATTGAGTAAGTGGAAATAAAACAAAGCCTCGCCTAAACTATTAAATTCAATGAATCACTTTTTTATTCAGCTACATTTCTGTGTAATTCAGAGCACGGTTGTTTAACAGATGGAAGAAAGTACCACTGTAACAGCCTGTATTTAGAGAAAAAATATGCTAGAGGTTAATGAACTTGAAAAAAGTTTTGGGTGAGTTGTTAAGAAATCTAAAGTTTGGATTTAGCAGAACTTTATTAATAATGATTTGTTGTGATAGTTAACCAAATGGCTTACCACGCTCCTTTTAGCAAAAGGCTGATTATATGCAATGAATTTCTGGATATCTTGGAGGAAATCTGACTAGCCAATATTTTTTTTTTGTGTAAAGATACTCAGCTTTTAAAAATGAGAGCTGTTGACTGCTTTTATGTAGCGAGGCACTTAAAGCTGGATACCTAACATAGAGAATATTCAGGTAGCTTTTCAATCTATGGTCTTTGACTCGGGAAGTTTCTTGAGATGCAAATCACTGGAGGCTGGACCAGTATTTTGGGCAACTAATGCTCTGTGCTGGCCCTGTTCTCTTACAGCTTCACAGATGTCTGCTTTTTGAGACAGATGCTGAACTGCTATGGCTTCTTGTCTGGTGCAGCCATTCTTCTGCAATCTCCTGATCTTTACTGTATTTTTTTATATATTGTGTTCGTGTTCTGGCTTCTGTTTATAAGTATGCTTATAAGCAGTGAAATGTTTTCTATGCTGACAACGAATTGTCAGAAAAATGTATACATTGAAGCATGAGAAATAGGTTCAACTCTTTCTCCTTGATATTCCCAAAATTCTATACTACTTTGTTCTCTGTAGGTTTTTGTGTCCTTCTTTGGAGTGGCTGTCTGCTTTCCAAGAGTACATTAGGTGATGCTGCTGTCATGAATGAAATGGGAGGAAGAGATGAGATTCTTTGCTCCTGCCCTGTTCCCTGTCATCCCCATATACTTAGATTGGTAGGGCAAGGCTAGAGATGTTCTCCCTTAGTCATTGGTTTTTCCTGAGATCCCCTCCTGAAATGAAACTCTTCCTTAGCCTGTCCTCTTTTTTCTTCCACTCAGATCACTTCCTGCCAGAACAAGTTTTCTGTGTTAGTGAAGGTATAAAAGTTACATGTCTGTAGCAGCATTAATTTCGCATTTTGAACTCAGTGTGTTTTTAACGGATTGGTACATCCGTAGTTGTTGCACGTGAACTTCATTGGCTTATGGTCCGCCTTCTCTCATTCCTTATTCCCTTCACCTCAAATGGCAGCTGTGCAAGTGAAAATACTCACTCGAAGGGTCGTGGTAAAAGCAATCGTGTGGGGTTAGAGGCTCATTCGCTGGGGCACTTGCCAAGGAAAACAGATTTTAAGCTCTAGAGTCCTGCCTGTGGGAGGTTGCTGCAGAAATTGCACTGATTTAGTGCATCTCTTGGGTATTCTGGCCTTGGCCTCTTCTTGCTGATTTCCCTCTTTTCAGGAGAGGACCAGCTGGTTCACTCCAAGTCTTCTCACAGCGCTGGACTTGAGGGAGGTTGGGCTGCAGTCACACAGTAGTGGAGTGGCTTTCTGTTGCCTTGCATGACCTGTCTGGTTTGATCTGGCAAAAATTACAGGTAGCTGAGGAGATGCAGAAAGAATTATTTGTTCTGTGTGAATGAGTATATTACTGAGGGGAAAAGGTCTTACTAATTAGTGATTCTAAGTTTTGATATTGTAAATAAATTGAATTTAAAAAGGCGTACGTGAACTTTGGATTTTAATGTATGAAAATGAGATGGTAAATGTTACATGAATGGATTAAATGAGAAGGAGCACTCAATCTTCGTCTTAGTGAGAAAGAGTGCTCTGCAGAACTGCACTCTTCTCCAGGAGTCCCACTTCTTTTGCTGCATCCTAGTTTTCAGACACCGTTGATTGATTACCAGCTAAACAGCTTCTAAGTTAACAAAATGTTCTTGTTAAAAATCAAGAAAAAGGTTACAATTAGCTATTCTAAACCGTTGCCACAGAGTTTAAATTTGCCTTTTCCTGTCACCTTTCTTCCTGGAGCAATATGTTGCTTAGAAATCCGTGCTATTAACATGCATTTCCTGCTATTGAATCTAGTTAGTAATTCTAATTTGTATGTCTTTAAATGACTGAGAAAATACAGAACTTCTTCTGTGTAGTTTTTATTGTCAGTCATATAACTTTGCAGATGTCACCATGCTGTGAGAGACTGACCATACTTGTTTAAAGTATTTTTAATTTTTTTTACCCTAGTTTCAGCTTTGTGGTTATTTGTATTAGAGTTGCTTGTAGCAAGATAATTTTAAGAAATTACTTCTGAAGTCAACGTTAAATTGCCGTTACTTTGGCAAGGTTTGGGTCTTGCTAATGAAGCTTATCTGAATCCATTCTTCAGAGAGTATAAAACATACAGATCTATTGTTCGTAGTTCATGAGAGAATAATCGTTAAAAATCATGTCTGTATGCTACTGGAAAGGATCACACAAAAGATGCAAGTTGTTAACAACTTATCCAGATCTTAGCATGTCATCTACTTAAATAACATTTTTCATTATTCTTGTGTAACACAATAGTCATTAAAAATCTTTCATTTTTTTCTTACAAAACAAATCTGAAGTTAGTAATTGTTTGTTGCAGCCAGATGCAGTGTCTGTTTGCATATGCCAAAGCAGTTAAATAAATCTTAAGAATTGACGGAATCACTGAATTTCAAAACTGAACTTTTTCTATACCACCATGCATTTTCTCAGGCATGGAGATAGGTAGATGGCTTGAGATCTATTTGACTGGAATGTCATCTAAATTTTGCTGGGAGGTGTAGTTGAGTGGAGTTGAAGCAGATATAATTTAATTTATTTTTTTACTGTTCTTGTGTGCTTATATGAAACGTTGCAAGCAGCATTGACTGTCAACTTGTAGGTAGGGAGAACCTGTGCTTCCAGGTTCAAATGACCTGCCAAGCTACCCTGGATCCTTGTGTGGCTCTCTTGAAGGATAGAGGCTTATATTAGTGAGGTCAATGAGTGATGTGGTTCTTGATTATTTTTTTTTCCTTTTATGTGGTTTATGTCCTTTCCTTCCTTATTTTTGAAAATTATATTATATCTAGAAAGCAGAAAGTGGCATCTGGGGAGGACAGTGGTTTTTAGCAGTGCTATAGCCTTTCTACTGTGCATCCGTCCTCCTTGCTAGTTTCAATGACTCCATTAACGCTAATTTGCATTACATGTGTAATACATAAAGCACATAAATTATTGTTCCACTTCCAGGTTCCTGTGGCATTATTTAGTTACTGAAGCTTTGCTATGTATGTCGTCATCAGCGTTCCTTGTTACGGTTGCAGTATGCCTCATACATTGATTTCCCTATTTAAATTATATTATTAAGTGATAAAATGTAAACTAAATTCTTGATTCATAGAAGGTGGTTCTATATAGCCTTCTAGGAAGTTGCACATTACTTAGTGTTATCTCTTGTTTGGGTTTTTTTTTTCTAGTAGTATCTATTAGCTAACAGCAAACTTGCTGTCGTGCTTTTGTCAACAATTTTAGCACGTCAGAAAGAGTCTGTTATCTATGCTGGAAAATGGGTAACATTTGAAGAAATGCTGTTACTGGCATTAAATGACTGAGATAAGTTTTATGTTCCTAGAGTGACTGATGAAAGGACCAATAACACTTAAATTGGGGGGGCAGAGAGGAGAGAAGCAGAAATGAAGTGTAAGCAGTGGTCGATTTCTTTTATTTTATATTCTGTTCATCTTGTACAAAACTATTATTTTAAAATGCAGGGAGGAGTGATAACATGAAACAACTCTGATAACTAATAAACTTTTTAGATTGTGCTTCATATGTTTACTTTTCATTAAATTTAGGGACGGTTGCAACTATGTTGTTGTGATTCAGTCAACATTTATTTCTATCTGTTTTTCATATACAAAGGCATCGGTATGCCAGAAAATAAACTGTTAACGGAGAATTAACTTCTTTGGCACGCTTTCATACTTATCTTCCAAATTAAAGAAAATGAAATGGGCAGAAGCAGAGTGCAGATTACCTCCTTTTTGTCAAAAATGGTGGGAATTTGAAAATTAATAATAAAAAAGGGAACAGATGCAGTAACATGCCAGAGGGAGATTAATGTGGAGAGTAAAATCTGTGAGCAACAAAACTGAAGCAAACTGAATCAGTGGGAGGTGGTTGTACAATCAAAATCAGGATAAAAGAGAAATTACAAACAACCCTGCACTTGTCAAAGTAGTAGTAATGAAATCCTGACTCTGCCAGCAGCGAGAACCTGTGTTAGCACTTTGGGGTAAGGCCGGGAGCCGGGTGCCAGGTAGGAGGGCAGCGCGAGGCTGCTGGGCGGCAGCCATCGCGTGTGGAACAGATGGCAGGGAAAGCTGGCCGGGGAGGGGCTCCTTCGCAGAGCTAATCAGACAGTAACGGATAGGGCAGCTGGGAGGACTGACCACCGCGCGGCGAGCGGCGGGGGAGCCCCAACCCCCCCGGGCGGTGTGCCCGCCGGCCGGAGAGAAGACCTTGCAAGGTCTTTTTTTCCGGGCGGCGACCGCACAAACTTTGAGGGCGTTGGACAGGCCTCATCCCCCAGGAGGGAAGAGGGGAGGCACGAGCCGGGAGCCCTGTGCGGCCCACTGGGGTTTGGCACGTCCTGCCTAGGTGTGTTGTGCCCCTCGCTACCTCGAAAATACGCGTCTTTGCTGCCGATGATGAGGATGCGTGTTTTTGTGTTTTATTGTGGCAGCATACTGAGCACAGAATTTGGCGATTGACAGAAATACAAAAGCACGTGGGTGCGGGGACTGATCCAGCAAAGCGATAAGAAAACTTTGCTCCTGTTGAAAGCGGGGGAGAGCTGTAGGTCGGCACCTTCCCACAGGGTTGGGCCCCTCTGATGAATGAAACCAGTTTTCTGATGTTTTCTTTTTGCTCGGAGGAGGCACTTCCGTCTTCATAAATGAGAGCTTGTGAGGAATGAATGGAGGTCTGAGCCTTCTGATCTTGAGTCACGTGAATAATTTTACTCACATAAGAAGTAAAGATCAATAGGATTTCTTGTGCAAGTAAGAGGTAGTCATGATTACAAGAGGTAGTCAGAGGATTACAAGATCATGCCCCGTGTTGATGACTGTCAGCCTGAAAGAGAAATGGAAACAAAGTTTTATCAAGGAAAGAGGGAAATAAAATCCTGACGTGCAGCAAGGGAGGCCTGACGTATTACTGCCCAGTTTTGTTTGATCGGGATATGTGATACACTTTTAAACAATTTCAACAAAGAAACCTACATCTCCTGCATCTGCTTTTTGAACTTGTATATCTCTCATCTGCAGAAGGTTTATAGCTTGGCTCAATTATTCATTTAGAGCGGGGAGGGGAGGAAACATTACCGGGATTTGAAATAGGTGGTATAACATAGCCATATGCTATTTATGCATCAGTTTCTGCAATAAATCTAATTTGGTGCTGTCAAAAAAAAATTAGACTTATTTGGTATAGCAGCACATTAGTAAATGATTGTGGAAGCTTTGAAAGTTGTCATTCACTCTGCTTTACTTGCAACAGAATCTTGCAAAGCTTTTTTTCCCCTTCCTTTTCCCCCAAGCAAACTGTGGAAATGTCTCATTTCTTTGTCCTGCAACTGTAGAAATTGCAAATATTTCCACAACTGAAAAGAAGGTCTTGCTTTAAGGTAATTGAAGAAGGGGATGGAAGAAAGAATAACCTCTGTTGTTAGCAATTCTGTGAATGTATAGGCAGAAAAGTCAATAAAGTTGGGGGGGGAGGGGGGGGATAAATTTCTCCCTTGCCTACAGGTTTTCATAGTGCAGCTGAAATTGTTTATCTGATTATACAGCATGTAGATAAATTAGCTGCTCTGCGTTATTATAGAAGGTAAAATATTTTACCTGACATGATAAGACCATATGCTGCTTTATGAAGACTGATACTGAGCGATTTGAAATAAATCGGCTCTGTCGTCTTCTGGCAGGGCCTTGTAGAAATTTTAAAGCTGATATACTCTGTGTCAAGATAATACACAATCATTTAAATACCTATTTAATCATTTAAATATATTTAAGATAATTGTACAAACATGTAAAGGCCATTGATGAAGTTTAAAACAGAAAGAAAATATGATTGAAGAAATAAAGAATAAATCCAAAATCGTGTGTTAATTTTTAATATTAAAGTCTTTATAAATCATCTTAATTATTTTTTTCATTTTTAGAGTTTAAACATGGTTAACAATTTAATAATTGTCCTACAATATAAATTTCTCAAGGAAAAGGGAATAATACATACTTGGATTTTAGTCTTAGATTAATCTAAATTTTTCTCCATGGCATTTAAACTGCAACTGGTCACATCAAATTTCTCTAATGATTTCATCTTTTATACGTCGCATCAGGTTGTTGAGGCAGCCAAATTGCTGCTGCATGTAGAGTGTGGTTCAGGAGCAGTGACAATACTTAAAGCGCTTTGGAGCGAGCAGTGAATTCAGATAAAATACAGAAGAGACTAACTGCTGTAGAAAACAAACATCTTTAGAATGTCTTTGTTTTGAGCAGTTATTATTCAGCACTAACAGTAATAAATTTATGCCTGTATATCAAATATTTACTTTGATCTCATTCAAATTAGGTTGTCTATTTGTGTGACTAATGATAACAGGATAATGATTTATTTTTTTTAACCATAGAAATCTCTCAGACGCATGTATTCAAAGCTGTTGGATTTTTTGCTGAATTTGCTACTGGAAAAATGGTTCTGATTTTTATCTTTCTTTTTGGCTTGTTCTAGGGCTTTTTTCTCAAGTACATCTGAAAGCTTGTTTTTACAACAAGCTAAAATGTACTTTTACTATCAGCACTTGGTATTTGTGAGCTGAAACCATTTTTAAAGCTGCCTTTGCTTTCAAAAGTATATTTGAAGTTGTTTATTTTGTGCAGTCACAGTGATTGTTGGTTTGTTGGGGTTTTTTTTAATTCTGTGTAAATTTCAGCTCCTGAAATTCTTGTCTAGAAGAAATTCAACTGTGAACCCAAAGAGTCCTCAGCTGGAGACTTTATCGAACTTGATGCTGAAGAGCATCAGCCTGTAGGTTGTCACCTCTGGAGAAGGTACCTGGTGGATGGAAGGAGGAAGAAAAAAATCACCTGAGCCTTGGCTCCCTGGCTGCCCTCCTCATCCCCTTGCTTGGCGTCCTCGTGCTGGTGACTGTTGTGGGGGACAGTGTGAGCTGGGCAATGCCTGTCCTGGGCGAGCAGATGAGCGCAGCCTCTGCCGCCAGCTCCTCGGCAGGGCAGGGCTGACCTCCTTCCCCTGGCTGTGCTGGCAGCCTGGCAAGCTTCAAAGCCTGCCACACTTGGTTGCCCCCGCGTTCCTGGTGGTTTGAGTAGCAAACTACGTATTTGTAGAAATAGGAGCAACTGTTCTTCATTAGCTTCTTGTTGCTCAGTTGCCTTCTCCGGAACTGAAAACAAACTGGGGAATAAAAGTTTCTCTGTAGTTAGAAACACTGCTCCATATTGTTTATTTTCCAGAGTTCCTCTTCTATTTCCAGTGCTTTTGTTCACCTGCATGTTGTTTCCTATGGAAGAAGATCATAGCAAATTCAGGGACTAATCCACGTATAAAAGAGAGAGATCAATATTAAGTTATTATTCAGCTAAACTTGTGTGGTATTTGTCAATGCAATTTTTATTAGAGTCAAATTCAGACCTAACATAAGTATAACTGCATTTCTGCTAATGAGATTGGATTACCTCCTGGATTTGCTCCCAAAAAGCTTTACTTTAAATTAATTTTTGGTAAAAGGGTAATAAAATGGGTGGTTCGTTATAATTGCTTACAAAACTTAAAATATGTATTTCATTTTTTGGTACTGCATTTAATCTTGGTGAAAGATTTTTTTTTTATTTTTTATTTTTTAAAAGGATACCCTAGGCATGCAGTGAAATTGAAAGGTATTTCTTATTTTAGAAGAATGTGACTGTTGAGGAGGTTAGTTAATAATTCAGGAGCTTGTGGTTATCAGAATGTATTTCTGAAAAGAAATAGGGGCACAGGAATTGCTAAAAATAATGTATCCTGTTGACAATGTGAATTTACTCTCAGCCCTGACAAAGAATCTTTGCAATTTGTCTCAACATGGAAGGGAGTATTTTAACAAAGAGTTGCATATGTGTGTTTTACAAGGCTTGAAAACAGAAAAAAATATTTGGGATTTTTTTGTTACTTAAACTGTGTTTCATTTGAAACATCAGTAGGTAAGTTAAAAAAAAAAGAGATGCTGCAGATAAAATAATTTGCAGTGAATGCTGTTGGCCACTGCTTTAAGGTTTTACTGTAAACTTACTCATTCAGCTGTTCCCATTTCCCTCTGCATTTTTAGTCAGTATCTTTGCTACACAGTGTTAAAACTAGAGTCAAAAGCTTCCATTTATTATTTTATTCATAATATTTTTATTAGTCTTTTCCTCTTTTTTGCATAGCTCTGCAAGTCTTTCTCAGATCATGCGAGTCTTTGCAAGAAGGTGCAAATATACGTATGTGAAGAAAAACACATTAGCTGCTGGAGTTAACAAATGATGAAAAAATCTATTCTTTTGCTTCTGTATTCCTTTCTCCTCTACCCCAAACCGTTCTTTGCAAATATGGGACTGTAAAGAACTTCATATTCTGCTGGTTAGCAGAAGTGGATTTAAATCCACACCGACAGTTCATTTGACAATGACCTTGAGGGGCTTTGCTTCTTGAAGAAGAAAGCAGAAGCTTGCGGTAAACAAAGTTCACTTCTGACAGATGGATTGAATGACAGAAAGGTTGCGAGTGCCAGAATAGCCCTGGCAGAGGAGGAAATGTTCAGTGGAATCCAACAGGAGAGGAGGTGTGAACAGGTGCAGGGTTGCTGACGGAAGGGGAACCAGATGGAAGGAGCCAGAGCCAGTTTATTTAAAGGAAAAGGCAGAAAACACTGAAAGGCTGTGCGATCAGTGGCTAAAAGTGTGCATGGAAGAAGGTAAAAATTCACAAAGCAAAACTGCACAGTGGGATATCTAGCACTTAACAAAATGGTAGTAATTTGTGAGTTTTGTTTTAAAGTTGTTAGTAAAATACATTTCTCCCTTACTCGTGACCGTGTAAGGATGAGAGATTTATAATCTGACTTTAAACAACCCCAAAAAAACCCAAACAAAACACCAAAACCCTCAACTGTTATACCGCCTGTCCATTATTTCTAATACTAATGTGCAGTCAGACACAGTCAGGATAATAGAAAAATTATGCCACAGTTGACCAAACCAATAAAACGCACGTAGGGCTGAATTTTTATATTTTAACTCACCTGTTCATATCTAGCTCCTGTGATATGTGGATAGATAAATGTGCCTTTTATTGGGATGTTTCTGTAATATCTAACCAAATAAACCATTTTCAAGTACAGTGTAATTTTAGCACAGTATTTCTCATCTTTCTTGCTTTTGGTCACAAGTTTGTCAGTCTGCTGGAGTATGTGCTATCTTGCTGAAGGACAAGGGAGAAGTCTAGCTTACCCTAGATCAAAATCCCTCAGAATCAAATATTGTCTTTCAAATTGTCATCCTGAAGAATGCTTTGTTCTGTCAAATTGCTCTGCTTCTTCCCAAGCTGTTCATGTGAGGCTTGGTCTTTAGAGGCAGAGAGAACCATTCCTCAGCTTTTCTCAACTTCAGCAGTAGTTGGGGATAGTTATCAACTTCAGAGAATCAGGCCTATGGTAGCTTAGCTGCAGGTTGTGTCCCCAAACCTAACATCTGTGAAAAATGGAGGTGGTTGCTCAGCAGTCGTTCATAGAACATCTGCATGCAATGCAGTGTTTATGCTGACTTCATGCCAGTTGCAGTAGGACAGATGATACCTGATTCAGCATAAAGCTTGCTGGTACAAAGTCAATGTACCAAAAACATTGGGTTTTTGAACAAATTTAAATTGGCAGAGTGAGTTCATAGCAGATCAGGTCTCTGCTTCATTTTTTTGATTCAATAGTAGGAGCCTGACGGTTGGATTTACTGTATTAGCAAGCTGAGCCTTGGAGTGCAGAGTTACAATTGTGTGAAGCTGGTGGAAATCTGTGCTGCTGCTGAGAAGGCAAATCCCTGGAGTGGGAAGATGATGTTATGTCTGACCACGCATTGCCAGGCCCTTGCATGTGCCGACACTGGAAGACAGGCACCTGTGTGATCAGGTGGCTCAGGCCGTTAATCTGATTGAAAAAGAAGAATTTGCTCTTGCAGAATAAGTTGCATGAGTGCTAGAAGAGGGTGAAAAGAGGGACTGCACCTTATACTGGCAATGTCGCCTTAGGCTGGCTTAAATCTGTCCTGGAGCTGCACAGTAAGACACTGCCGGTGCCAAATTCAAGAATCGCCATAAGTCAAGAAAACTACTCCTTTATTTTAAATATAGTGAAAATAATTTAAATAATTTTGTGTACACAGATTAAATGCCTGTAAAAATCTTCTATGGAAAGCAAACTTTTCAACGTTCATCCATTGGTAAAAGTGGCTTATGGAGCAAAGATACAGAGAATATTCCAGAGAAAGGGGCACGGTGCTGTGAAGTGCTTAGGGCAATGCACTAAGACTTCACAAAGAAACACTTCTTCTCATGTCACATCTTCCCATGCAACTTCTATTCTTTTTCTGTAGGGACTTTTCAGCAAAATAGTTCACAATCTGATGGTAATAACCACTGCAGAATGGGTGTTTACTTACAAGGTACGTATCTTGCTGGCAAGGCTTATAGATATGCCAGAAGAATTAGATTTTTTTGTTCTTAGTCAGTGTATTTGACCTTATATGAGATGTTAATTACTGTTAGAAACACTTTTTTTTCTTCTCTTACAATGTAACACAGGATATTTAATGATAGTATTTAACTGCAACTTAGTATACAGAGAACTATCCATATTGAATAGTTATTTTCTGCATTGAGGAACTGGTAGTTTTCTGTATATATCTTTTGAAGGCATAATATGTAATTCTTTTAAGAATAAAATCATGTTATAGGCTAGGTGTCTACAAAATCTTTCTTTTATTCTGAATTTAAAGTGAGTAAGAAGCCCAATCTTTTAATTTTGCTGATAGGTTTAGTGGACAGAAGTAGAGATGGAATATACCGCCAGTTATGTATATACTCATGTTAACTATATTCAAACTTTTTTACCTTTCATGGGAGTAACACTCTGTGTCTCTCAGTTCCTATGCCCTTACAACTTTTCATCTTTCTCATGCCTACCAGTATCTCTGGTTGGTAATTATGAAGTAATTTTCATGCACAGTCATTAACGTATACGTTTGGGTAATTATTTGCATTGTGGGGAAAATAGTTTAAGCTAATTTGACAGATAGTGGTAGTTAGTCTGTTGACAAAGTTGGGAATGTGGGCAGAGCTTAATCTCTTCTTCTTTTCTCCATCAAAAGTGTTTCTTGTATTTTGAGGTGGTTTTGTGAGGTAGTAGTAGCCTGGCAGAGCTGTCTTTCCCAGTCTTTTATCTCAGGTAGGGCAGTAAAAAGTTTTGTTTGATTGGTTCATTAACGTACTTTAAAGGTATTACTGCTTCAAAGTTATTTCTGTAGCATCTTTCCAGATCCTAAATCAATTTGAATGCTAAAATTTTTTACAACTTTTAAACCCTTGACCTTTACATAACTTTTCTAATTGCTTGTAGTTCCTTCTGCTTCACATGGTTGAGAGAAGAAAACTCTGACGTTTAATTATTTTAGGAAACTCTTTACTTATTTAAGTCTCAATTCTCACAAATAGGACCACATGCACTCTTACCAATGACAAAGTCCTCCAATTGGACCAATTAAATTAATAATTAGGTCTCTGCAAAATTTGACCATGAAAATGTAGATAATACTGAAGCTCACCAAACACAGTGTGCTGGCTGGGGCGTTTTCCAGAAACTTGAGCTTTCTACTGAGAAGACCTGGCAGCAGGCTCCAGAATCAGCATCCAGTCAGCTCCCAGAAACAGGCATAAAGAGCAACTCAGTGGGTAATTCCCACAGTGGGATACCGGAAGGGCAATTTTTCAACTCCTTGGAGAGGCTTAAAGAAATGACCCGATCATGATGCTTTAAAAATATATTTCTAGATATTTCTTGCACAAGCATGCATGTATGCATCTTTTTTTAATTTGTATTTTGCCATAACAGCATTAATTTCATCTCTCTCCTTCTGCCCAGTAAAAGCACCAAGAGCTGTAAAATCCAGCCAGTCCAAACACGTGGTGGTTTTACACTTGCACTGAAGAAGTCAAAACCTTTGCTTCAAAAAATCAGATGGCAAAAAAATCTGCAGTGTTTTATAAGAGGAAACCAGGAAACACTGTCCAGCTACATCCTCAGTCATAGCAATCCTAGGTACTAACAAGGACCTATTAGATGAAAATACATAGGCCTTACAAAGGTTGATAACCAAAACAATCACTTCTAACCAGAAGGTTTCTAGAAGCCCAACTTAAGGGAAAGGGAGAAATCTTGTGGCTCTGAGTCTTATTATTGACTTTATCTTAATATATGAGCAAGGTAAATGCCCGAGAGCTCTGTTAATGTAGGAGGTTTGGAAATCAATAGTTTTGAATCATAGCTACACTTAAAACCAGCATTTACTTATTTCCCTGCAAAATTTGGGGTCTTGCTGTGTTGTAGTCCCTTACCTAAATGTTTGAAAAGACTAAGATTTCAGATAGTGTAATGTACAACACTGTAGGCACATTCCCCATTATAAATAGCTGGATAGGATACTGCAGTGCTGTTAAATTGAGATGCAGGTCTGAAAGCAGTGCTAGGAGTTTTACATTAATAGAGAAAATAATTTAAGACCATTACTGAGAAGAATAACTTCTTGGTAATTTTTTTTTTTCATATTTGCAGTCCAATCTTTAGGCTTATCTGCTGACCTGAAAAAGAACCCCTTATCCTCCTGTGTATGACACACTTGTGAAGGTACATGTGGAGGACAGAGGGAAGGAATTTGTCAAGTGTTCTGACCAAACTTATGATATTTTTCTGTATACATTCTGTTATGACCTTTATCATTGCAGTATTTGAATGCTTTCTGATAGTAAAGTAATAGACTGCTGACATTTTTCTCCTGTTCCCCCTTACAGAATAGAGCAGGTATTGTAACCTCCTGTTTCAGGTTTTACTCATTTTCTTTACCATGAGTGCTGCTGTGTGGTTAGCGTTTTGTTTTGTTTTCCCCTGTAGCCTGAAAGAGTAAAGGATTTCTGAATTTCCATTCTTCTCTTGATACCTGCAGCTGAAATAATAATATTAAATAACCAGTGAGAAGATAGTTCAGAAAGCTGCTTGTAATGGACAGTCCACTAGACATGTATCATGGAAAGCTTGCAAAGTAGACTGCGTAAAACATTGCTGGGCCTTTGTACTTGAAACTATTGGCTAAAATCTTTAGAGTTCCTAATACGCATTGGCTTTCAAGTCGTATTTTCAAAAGTTGTCTAGTTGATTTGAGTGCCCGCAGGCCAAATTTTATTAAAGGTGCTGAGAATCAAGTGCTTAGGTACCTTCTCAAAACTGTTTTTCCATTTTATATATGGAAGCTTGTGCTACACATTTATTTTCAAAAATACTGGGAGAGGAAGCCCATTTCCTCTGAAAGAGCTGCAGGAGCCCTCAGCTGAGTGCTTTCCCTCTTCTGTTGGGATTTGTTGCGCAGTAGGTCACAGCGCTGGCCCACGTGGCTACCTGTTATTTGGGAAGAGATCTGTGCTTAGCCGCTGAGGAGTGGAGTGAAGGTTAGGCTCGACTGGTCCTCTCACTGCCTGAGTGTTGGTGCTGAGCTCGAGGACTGGGCATTATTTATACCAACAGTCTTGTTAGTTCAGATACCTCAAACATTTGGAACACTACATGCAAGCTAAGTCCAGTTTAAAGTAAGTATGTGTGAAAGCCTAGCATATTTTATAATTACATTTTTAACTGTAGTTAATAAGAAGTGAAGATGTCAAAAATAAGGTTATGATAATATCTTGTGTGCCACTGAACTGAGATACTTGCTAGAGTATTTTAATTGGTCCAATTAATTTCATAGTTCTTGCTAATGGATCCGTTAGCATTTTTTAAAAATGCCACATTTTGATCTCATGGGAAAATCAAACAGTCAATCTAGGAAGCATGGTTGCTTCATATCATAGTTGCTTTGTCAAGACTTATTGGCAAGCCCCAGTCAGAGGCCTAATTTGACATTGAGACTCATCTTGTAGTTTTTCATTTTGTATTTTTACTGTTGCCAAATCAAAAAGGCTCTTGGAGAAGTACCTGCTATTGAACTGCATTGTGAAATTCTAAGTTTTATCAATCTAAGTTCTTTTCTTCTTTTATAGTCAAAAATCGATGAGCTGTTATTTATGTCAAATACGACTTTCACAGCACTAGCCTTTACATCCTTCCTTTTTCTTTACTGCGAAGCCATTTGAAAGAGAGTCTTCTATTGAAAATGGATGTGTGATCCATTTTTTGTTTGTTAGTTGTGGGAAAAGTTTTTTATTTTTCAGTAAATTTGGTGGCTCAAATTTGTCCAGCATACTTCTATGTTTGCTTTGAGGTCAAAGTGAATTTTATCCATTTTATTTAGTGTTTTACAGTGGATACTATGTGAAAGAACTATAATTTTCGCTACTGTTTCCAGTTTTGATTCAGTGTTTGCACTCTAGTAGGGAACAGGCTGCTGCAGTTTAATTGCTCGGTCCCCTTTTTTGATACCTATAGATAATGCTTTAAAAAGTTCTGGTTCAGTTAATGTTTAGCTGTCATTTCTGATTCAGATCTTGACTGTGTCATCAAAATTAGGCTGTTATTGCTTTGTTTTACATTGTCATTGTGCTTTCATGTAGTCAATATGAGAAAATCTGAAGTTTTTGCAAGAGGAAAGTTCTGGTATCTTCGCAGTAGCGCTGGAGATGTCTGGATATAACTGTTTCCTTCTGTCTACAGTGTACTGGTTTTCTTTTTCTTAAAGCAAGCTCCCCTTCTTTCACAGCTCAGCGTAATTGCAAATAAACAGCCCCTGTCAAACCTTCTAAAACTCCTGCAGTATTTGCTGATTGTAGCAGCAATGTTACCGATCATTCCTGAAATCTCTTGGGCTGCCTTCTGCATGTTTTATCCATAGGGGTTTTTTTGGTTCTGTTTTGTTGGTTTTTTTTCTCTGTATACGTAGAATCTGTTGAGGAAATTTTCTGTAGGAGGTCAGAGAGATTGAACTTAGAGTACAGGGAAGGTGTCAACTCAAGGTGTGGGTGAAAGACTTGCCACTCAGTTTAGACAGCTTTGGCTCCAGGAAATCTTTTTGTTCCTCTGCAGCTCTGGGCACCTCGGATATTGCTCTTTACGTGGCACTGGATGTGTCTCAATTCCAAAGTTTTCTAGGTGCTAAGATTGAGATTAGTCAGCTACCCTTCTGAGTAAGACTTCCCTGTATTTTCCTAGTCTTTTAGTTGAGCTTTTATTCACTGTATAAAGTCATTAATTTTCACCAACCCCATATACACTTCAGCCATAGGGAACTCACCATGCATCTGGGGTTTCTGATCTCCTGCTAGTTTGCTCTGCACAGTAAGTGGCACAGGTGAGCGGCTTTTTAGGATGTGTCCCTTTAGCACGAGCCTGTGTCTGGTGGCAGTAGATTCTCCATTTATTTTGAACTTGCCTGTTCACATGTGTTTGACAGGAGGGATCCTAGCAGTGAGGAGTGGACCTTTATAGGCTTGCCTTGGTAGCTTGAGCGGTATAGCTTGATATGTGCTGAAGGCTACCCCCAGCCGAAAGTGAGCCAGCCAGCTGTGCGCCAGATGACAGCACAGCACCCAACTGCACGCAGCCGTCTCGCATGAGACACTATTAAACAAAATACTGGGCTTCTGCTGGTTTCTTTAGCTGAAAGTCTCTGGGGGATGTGTTAGGTGCTAGTGTCTAAAGGTAAAAAGACATTTGGAGGCTGAGAAGGGGTTTAAATAAACTGGTTTCCAGCAAATATTGAAAGTTTTTTCATAGCAATGCTTGCCATATTTGGAGCTTACACTTAGGAAATAATGCAAGCATCACTCCTTTAGGATAGCCCCGATATGGTTACAAAGTATTTCTGAAATGATGTGATAAAGTGCAGTTTAATGTATGAAATTTCCTTGAAAAATGTGCTTTGTTTCCTCAATGCTATAATATTCTTGCTATCTAAATGTATTCTCTGTGTCAAATCATTCTCAGTGTTACTTCAGAAAAAACTGTCTGTGATTTCAAATGGAGTTTTGCCTAAGGTACAGCTTGCAACATCAGGACCAGGAATTAGTGTAATGTGACCCACCATTTGTATTGCTTTGGGGGAAATTTAAGAGAGAAGATTTAACATTGTGTGTGTCATGCTGAGATATTGCAATATCTCGGATGGGTTATTAGGCACCAATCCAAAGGTTAAGTGCAGCAGCCACATGAGATGTGGCTTTATCCTTACATGATCTATGCCTGCGTTCTGTTTTGTAGTCCCCTGAAATAGGTATTATCCCTAGAATAAAACAACACGTTTGTAAGACTTTATTGAAACCTATCCCAAGCTATTAAATGTAGCTTCAGTAGAAAAGTGGGTGTTTATATGTAATTTGAAACCTAGAAATCAATCCTTGTATGTGTGAACTCACTGAAATTTTGGATCTGGATCCTAGTGGGGACCAGATAAATATTCATGACCTTTGGGGAAGTCTAGATATGAATTTGCAGTTTAGGACCTTTTCTAATTTATATGTGTGTATCTTTTTGGGTTTTTATTTTCCATGCTGTTTTTGCTTGGCTTGCATTAAATAAAATGCTTCAATGGAGTGTGGTAGTCTAGCATTTGTTTTGCCTCAGGAGCAGATTGCCCCATCTTGCATATCTGGTCAAGTAAATTGCTCTCTTGCCTGCATATTTCAATAATAGCACTGGGCTTTAGACCTTCCTGTACAACTCCCCAGTGAGCAGAACCGTGAGGGGCTGGGCTTGTGTGGTACTAACAGTCTTCTCTATTGTAATGGCTGCATTCATCTCCTATTTACATAAATTAATAGTTAAAACTTGTTTGGTTGCTTAAGAGAACTCATTAAGCTTTCTGAGTAGCTGTATTATGAGCACTGTGGCAGTCGCTCCCATTGACTTATCTCCTGCTGGTTCACTGGGAACCAGTCCATCTCAGGGTCAGGTCCCTAAGCTTCATTGCAGCATTAAATAAATAGCATTTAAAAGAAAATGCAAATAATCTGTTCAATGCAAAGTGGATGGTGAGAAACTTCCTTATGAAAAAGAAATCGTGTTTAAAATTTTTAAAAATAAAATCATATTTTTGTCTGAAAGGCTAATTTTCACTCAGGAAATAGAAAATATTTTTTATCCTTTTTCTGCTAGTCACTGGAGAATATTTGACATTGCAAGAGAAAGGTCAGTTTGTATAACCTGAAGCAGGAGGGAAATGTTTGGTGTGAAAAGCTTGGCCACATTTTTTTAATTGTTGTTATTAATTGAATCTTCTGCTTTGCCTTTTTAATTTATCTTCTGTATTCTCTTTATTTCCTTTTTTTTCTTTTAATAGATTGGAGAAAGAGAGCATTCGGCACAGCATTAGCAATGAAGCAAAGGCCCAAGCCCTTCAGGCCCAGCAAAGAGAGCAGGAGCTGACACAGAAGATGCAGCAAATGGAGGCCCAGCATGAGAAAACTGGTAGGTGGAAGGGAAAGATTAGAGCCTGGGCACTCACTCACAAGCCAGGCCCACGCCTTACTGTGAAATGACATCAGGAACACCTGTAACCTTTGGCTGGCCGAAGGGAGCAGATGCTAACTACACCGGAGATTCCGAATTACATATTAGTTAGCGTTTAAAAGAGAAAATGGAAAGTATTGCCCACTGTCTGTTGATTTCAGAGTGCTGCTCTCACATCTGTTGCACCATCTGGATTATGAGTTTATTTACCTGTGTTCAAGAAACGTAAAGCTGAGAGAGACCACAACAAAGTAGAAAAACAAAGGGCTTGTTTTTGGCTGGATTTTCAGGCACACATGTTATATAAAGAAAATAGCATCAGAAGCTCTGCGGGAAATGCTCTGAGCTTACAGTTAAAGTCTCCTGAATAGCATTGAACAGTTCCCACAGTACACACATTATAGCTACTCTAAAAGCTTAATGAGTTTGCTTCGGCATCCAAACTGGAGAAAAGCTTTAGTCATTAATCGGTTCTTAATTCACTGTCGCAGCTGGATGTAATTCACTGGCTCCAAATTGATATGTTCCTTTATTTAATCTTTGCAGCCTCGAACATTTTTAGCATTACCGTGTGCACCCCCACACACCCTCAATCTAGAAGAAAGATGTTTAATCCCTTGCATACTTCAGGCTCTCATAATAGGAGACTTCATTGCATTGACTTATCTAATCAATAACTTCTAACCTTTAATCTGGAAGTAAAATGGGTTTTCCAAACAAATGAAAAAAGCCTTTTGTTATTGTGAAGTACTATGCCAACAACATTAATAAAGGTGCATGTTATAAACAACAAAAAAGCAATTTTTAAAAGAGGAAATATCTAAGCCCTGAGCACGGAAAGGAGGAGCTTCAGTTCTTATGGAACATGGCATATTCATATGTTTAATAAAATTCCATTTTTGCCCAGCAGTTCTGCAATACCTTTAGAAAAATGATGTAGTCTGTGTTAATCCTGACTGTCAGATAATACCTGAGGTAGCAGGCACATTTACATCTGCCATCTGATTTCCTGCTTTTTTTGCAGCATTATCACAGTGCTAGAGGACCCTTCCATGTGTTCAGGGAATGCAAACAGCTAGGTTATGGCTGCTGTCTACACAGTAGGAAAAGAAGCTCTCAGAATTGTTTTTCACTACCTTAGCCAGCACATCTGCATATGACCAAGGGTAATTCTACAGAGGAGAGATGTAATTTACCCTTCTGGTGCATAAATTGTCCCAGTATACAAAAATGAAACAACATTAAGGCTGAGTTTGTTTTTATGTATCTCTAGTGAGATTAGGAGGACATGAAGATGATAGTAATTTATTATTTACATAAAGAAACCCTTGAGTATTATGACCCTACACACATAGAAGGAATCTGGATAACAATGGTCAGTCTCCCTTTGATTTTAAAAGCAGAAATAGAGAAACATAATTTTGCAGTGTCTTCCTTTTAAAAGAATAAAAATGCTTTATTTCTAGGTCACGAATCTCAGTGCAGCCCAAAGCAATAGTAACTAACAATTTATAAAATAGTTTTACTGCAACTGTCACTGGATAGTAAGTCTATATCTTATCATTAAAGAGAAAAAAATACATGAATAATAGTAAGTGCATGGACCCAGTAAATAAAAGAACAGGTTTTTTAAGGAGAGAATAAAATGAGTCTATAGTGTGAGTGTTTGGGTTGCCAGTGTATCCTCTGCACCAGCTGAGCAAGCAAAAGGCTACTAAGGCACGCTGTGCCCATTTTATTCCTCCCAGAAATGTCAATGAACTTCCAGCTAAAAAATGAAACTGCCAGTTTTGAGATGTAGTCTTTATCGTTATTCTTCTCATACAAGACCTGATTCAGTGGCAACATCACTTCAACACCTTACGTTAACTTATTCTGACGTAAAGCCCTTATTTGGTGAAAGATGATGTCATAATTCCATGTCCAAGGAGCTGAAGTTTAAAAATCATACCAAAACTAGGAGTATCTAGAGGAAAGAAATTAAGAATATATAAAACTGTCTGTAAATTGTCTATAAATTTCTATCTTTGTTAAATTAATTTCTAGTTTTATAATTTTATAATTTCTAGTAAATGAACTGGATTCTCTACTGACCTCCCAGAATACATTCATAGCAAAATTAAAGGAAGAATGTTGTATGTTGGCAAGGAAGTTGGAACAAATGTCAGAAAAATACAGGTTAGTATATTTTTTCTTATCCTATTCCTGTTATTGTTAGGACATGCTTCCTTATTTTTTATTTGTATTTTAATATTTATTATTATTTATCTTGTCCCAGGTATTCCACATCATCTCAATGTAATATATGCCATTTAATAAACATGGATGGATTTTTATCCAGAGTAATTGTAATTTTCCACTTTTCAAATTACGTTTCTGGCTATTACTTCAATTTTCTTAGACAATTCCAATGTAAAAATTGCATACTGTATTTTCTTTCCGATGTTCATATTCTTAATACGAAGAGTGGAAAATTGCTAACAGAGCTACAATTCAAGTTTGTCTGCAACTATTTTAAAATACTAAATATTTAAAGTTCTCAAAACTGTAGTCTTGTTGGTTTGATTAATTACTTAAAGCTCCATTCACAATGCTACACACTGAATAATTATCTCTGAAATAATTGTCATCAAAATTGCTTGTCATTGAAGCTCTGATTCTGCTGCTGCTTGTTAAGTGGTGCTCTTGTTAAAATCACTAGCAGGTCTACATCCAAAGCCATTAAAAATTCAGGAATAGAACTAAACCTGGAAGCAATAACTGGTTTAAATAAATACAAAAGCAAGAAGTATCTATTTTAAAGTTCTAAAGGACATGACTATCTTTGGGAGAAAAAAAAATACTTGTAGTTCTATACCAGTAAATAATTTGATTTTCCATTTTTAAGTGTGAAAATAGTCCCTGTTGAAACTTTCTGCAGGGTTAGAGAAGAAAAGAGGGTTTAAGTGGTGAGTTGGGATTCTGCAACTTCTGTACATTTCATACAAAGTGAAATTGGTAATTAAGGGTAGGATTCATCTTGCATGGCTTATGTGAAGTAAAGAAAACATTCAGCAAAGATAAAATTGGTTTTCAAGACAGGATTCTTCTTTGACTGGGTGGATTTAATCATACTGTTGAGGTAACATAACAAAGGCAACACTCACTCAGGGAGAGAGCTCGTTTATCCCAGTATCCTGTTTCCAGGAATGGTCAAAGGGCAATGATATAAGTAGATGATAGAAACATATAAAAAAAAAATTATACGATGCTTCCCACAGGTACTGCCTCCCCTGCCCCTCCTACTTTCCACTGGATATAAAGTGCTGACTGGTTGTTAAGTGGCTGGAGCTGGAAAATGGATCCCATCCAGAGTGTCTGGGGAAGAAATGAGAAACTTGAGGAAATATAAGCGATCTTCTCCTGCAAATGTTGTGATGGGTGCTTGAGAGAGAAGCAAACAGAATTTTTCTTCTAAAAAAGCAGAGCTCCTCTGCTAAAGTAATACAAAATCTAAATAGATTCAAATCATATTATTATTCTAGCAATAAAAATGCACACAGACTTTGTTGCTAGAGCTCACAGTCACAGACTCATAACTGTAAAAGGATGAAGGAAAGACAGAAAACATACTGTGAAAACACATTATTCTCTGAAAATAAATACTAGAGATTGCCAAGTGTTTCTCCACCTAGCAGCATTAGAGGACTATGTCAAGAACCTGAAAAAGGGAAAAGGAGCCTTTTAGATCTCCAGAAAGTGGTATAATTTCCACAAGAAACAGTGTAGAAGAATGCGTGAAAGCAGTTGTGGGAAGTGGCTCTAAAATAGCTTGAGCAGAGTGGGAGCTGCTGCAGGCAATAATGGGAATGGAGAAGTCAGTAGGGACAAAGAAAGGATGTGAAAGTGAGAAGCAAAAGGTGAACTGGAGATGGTGGGAAGTGGTCAATGAATGGATGGCTTTAAAAAGTGATGTGACCAGGAGATGGGATGCAGAACATGACTGCGGCAGAGTTTTGAATGCATGATCTGTGTGTATCTTTCAGCAGCATCTCTCATCATCTACTTTCTGACTCGTAGTCAGTCAGTCTGGTCTAAAACCACAGTTCTGGAACAGAACGCTGTAGCTTTGTCTTCTGAAAAAAACAAGTAGTCATTTTTGGAAGATTTTATAATTCAGTTGTGATGTGCCCTAATAAAAGCAGGTCATGAAGCAGCAGTGTGCCCTATTTGCATGGAAAATATTTCTTTGGCCTTACCATAAATTGAATTTTGGACCTGGCTGTGTACTTTCTTGCTATACTTCTGGAATCTCTGTTCCTTAGTTTCCATGGGGTTAACTGTATACTAGCAGCATCATTATTTACTTAGTAAAATATTCAAACATTTTTAATAATAGAATCAAGGGTAAGCTTATATGAAATTTTGAGGATTTGATAGGAAATAAAGGGCCCGTTTGTAGTAAGAGGCATTCCAAATTTATCTGTGACAACTACGTATGTGCACAATTTCAGTGGAGATGCCTCTGAATTTTACATATATTTTTATGTTTAATACTGGTTATCTGAGAAATCTAAACTGAAGTTATCTTGTTTCTATGTAAGCTGGAACCATTTTTGTGAGCTAGCCCCTACACAGGATTAGAAGAGCTTCAGAAAGACAATGTCAGACAAATTATAAAACCCTCAAGCTGTGCAAGAAGATGTCTGTGGAGGTTTTGTATGCATAGGCATGTTTAAAAATATAGTCCTTTGTTGATTTCTTCCCTGATATTTTCTTCTTTTTTTTTTCCCTCTGATTGTCACTGTCTGAGTTTCTAGGTTGTAGATTAATGCTTAACAGTACCCACTGTGTATTTGTGATTTGTGTTTTGTAATTAAGGGGAACAATAGGTGTCCATTGGGTCTCCTTATATATAATGGTTGGTTTAATTTGTTTCACTTCTATCTTGTTAATTGTAAATTGATCATTAAGATTTGAATTCTAATCTGTCACCAGGGTTGTGAGTATTGAAGCTAGAGCAATGATCCTGGTTTTAATCACTGATGATGAGAAACAAATTTTATAATTTTGGTACATATTGCAGTTCATATATTTTAACACTGTATTTTATGGTGTTATAAATATTGTTAAATGACTTTTAGTGTAGTTTTACTGTTTGGACTATAATGTATAAATTATATTACTGGTTTGGCAATAGTAGGCATCCAACTGTGTGAGTTTAATTGAAGTAAAGAACACACACCCGGCTGAACTATTTTTCTGCACGTTTGGTTGACTGCAGTCATTGCACTCAATACCAAGAGTGAAATGTTTGTTGAAAGTAGCTGTACAAAGCTGGGAAACAGGCTGTCTCAAGGATCAGGCATTAAAATTATATGCAATGATATTGTGTCAGCAGAAAATATTTTAGAGCCTGTGTTTAATTGCTGTACAAGTAAACAATGGGTTTTAAGAGTAGGAAAAGGCAGCGCTTAAAAAGCACTGCAATGCAAAAGGTAGTTCAGAGGAGTAAAGGCAGCATTGCAACTTTGGTGTTCAAAAATCAGCTCATCCTAAAAATATCCTAAGACTGACTTCGAATTGTGGCTATTTAATATGTGCTGTTTCTTTGCCTCCAGTATTTGAATGTTTTGGGGGAACTTGTTGGGGTTTTTTCCAAGACTTTTCCAGCAAGGATGAGAGATAAAATCTTAAAATTGTCTTTAAATAGAAATTGGGGCTTTCTTGGTAGTTGAATGGATCCAGAAGTTAGAGGGTTTTTTTGTTGTTGACCCGACCTCCCCCCAGTCATTGTCAATTGTTTTTAATATAGTGACAAGCACATGAGATGGCAAAATCTATTTCCCATCTTCTTACAAGCATGCATTTTACATTTTCATGTGATGTAGCTTTGCTCCATGCAGTTTGGCAATAACGGTGATTTCATACAGGTCCTTGGAGTCTGTCAGGCCTCAGAAGCATGTACAGGTACATTAACACAGCTGTATGACCTGAGGCTGCAGAAGTGCAACTCCACGCAAAGCTCTGCTCAGGTGGCAGCACTTCCAAATGTCTGCACGCTTCAGTCTCTTCTGAGTCCGCCTCGGCTTACTGCTCCTTCTCTTGGAGCCAGAGCAGCTCTTGTGGAGCCACATCAGCATGTCTGTGCTGTGTCCTTTAGTTGTTCTGGGTCCATCAGACGTAGTGCAAAGTGCATAGATTTTTCTAACTTGTCTCTGTTCCTTGGCCTTACATGTGAGCTGTCTCTGAAGTTCAGAACTGAGTACTTTGGTACTGGCACCCCTCTCACTCCCATCCCTGCTGTGACAGCTTGGGAGCAGAGGGGTTCGGCAGCATTTATGTATTCCTGGTCCTGCCCCAGCTGGGTGGAATTGCTACTCCTAATATAAATGTGCTGTTGTTCAGGTTTATTACAATTATGGTTGATTTTGTGGTTTGATTTGTTTTTTTTAACCAATGAATTCTGAAGTCATTTAAATATCACGTGAAATTGGCTTTTCTATCTTAATCTTTGGAAACTGAGGTGAATGAGTGGTATAGTTAAAAGTGCAGAAGGAATCGTTGTCAGGTGATAATGAAGCCTCTTGTTGTTCAGTCTTGTATTGGAACTGTTGTTCTCTCTTTAATGCCAACACGCGTGAACCTTTTAGCTTTGACCTTACTGGGCATTCTGCCCTTCATATGTGCTGTCCTCCACATTTCAGTGCAATAAAGTACATGAATCTGGGTGGTCAGACTCTTAGATATTTACTTGGAAGGAACATTGTGTAAACAATGTTTGGTTTTTTTCTGAGTTCAACTGTAATTACAAAAGATGTTTTAGGAGAAGAGAACACAAATAACATGCTTCAAAGCATCAGGCATTTAGAGCTACATTTGAGAGATTAGAGATCATGCAACTCGTGTTTCCAATGAATTTATTACTTTCTTCTGTTTTATTAATTGTAGTTATCAGTAGCATTTTCATTGATCTGAATCCCTTAATCTTTCCTGAATGACTCTGAGTACCTTCAAATGTGCTGGAGATGAATAAATCCTTTGAAAACATTGAGATTTTTATCACCTTAAAAGTTGCTTCTGTTGTTTCTGTGAATGAGACAGCCACATACAAATGCGGAAAAAGAATCAGGATTCCTCAGTTGGGAAACCCTACAAATATGATAATTTACAGTATTTCCACATGGCAAATGCTCTTGCATTTTTCTGGCAAAAAAGGAATGCAATCTTGAGTTTAGTCCCTGTTACCACTTGGTTGGGCATTGCTGTGTCAGATCGCTGTTGAGCCGCTCCACAGTGGACCTTTGCTTTTATCCGCCATTTCTTTCTTCCAGTGTCGGTCTCAAGTACAGACTGTACTCACCCTGGTGAGAACAACTGGCCCAGGGCTTTGTTAATGCCACCATTTAAGTTTCTAATATTTCTGTTAAATGTTCAGTGTAAAAATTACCTTCCTAGAACATCCTGCCCACTGTTACATCCCCATCCAGGAAACACTTATGCATTTAAGTTTAATGTACAAATACATGTACACTACAGATCTGGATGTATTTGTCAGTGCTATTCCTTAATAGGGCTGTAACTCCCTATCTAAATTCAATTACATACAGTCTTCTTCCAAAGTTTCCACTGCTAAGTTCTTTTTGATTCACAGATGATATCGTGTATTGTTCTCTATTTAAACATGGAAAGATTATGTTGTCATTTCCAGATTTGACTTGTCAGTGTAACAACATGTTTTTGAGGGAGAGGTATTCCTCCCCCCCTGCACTTTGTTTTATTTTTCAGCATGGCAGTTGTTGTTGCATTCTGTAACAGCCAGGAAGGTAAAGTATCTTTCCGCTGTAACTGCAGCATATTTAAGTTTATGATTTAAAGATATCTCTGAAGCTTTTTAACCTCAAGATCTGGAGTGGCAGATGCCATAAAACAAATTTGCTTGCTTTTGAGTCTTACTTTCTGATAGTACAGCAGATCCTGACATGTTCTCATTAACCTTTTCCAAAGAGTTAAACTGTACAAGTGCATAATGTATATTTTATCACAATTTAATCTGAGATCTTTTCCTGATATTAAGAAACAGCTCATGCCTGTTTCTCCATGGGCTGATGGTTAGACATGTAGCAAGTAGCAGTCCCAGGTCATTCATGGATCTGGCGTCTCTGCTCACCCGTGAAGAATAAGAATTGCTATAAGTGACTAATTTTCTTAAAGGCTGTGCTGAGTTTTATGTAGATTAGGGTGTGTCTGTATGATTTGTCCCTTATTTCTTTTTCTAGGTTTTATTCATTTTCCTCTTAATGTGGTGTTTAGGGATTTTTTTTTTGGTTAATCTATGTAATGGTATTTTTGGCATATTACATTGATAAAGTTTCTGAAACAGCAGCACTAGTGAGAGTTCAACCTGTGCAATAAAGGTTGAACAAGTCTGTAGTAGCTGTTTTTTAAACTAGGTGTTAGCTTTTCCTAGTAAAGAACTTGAAATATGTTTTCAAAATGCTGGCCAAATTCTTGTCTGAGAAGTATGAATTTACATTTATTGGTCTTATTTAACATCAACACATAATGCCAAATGACATGCCTGTTTGAACCGCGCTGAAATTAGCAAAGCCAACCTATGGCTGAGTGATTTCCGTTGGTATTTTTACCAGACACCCTTCAGCATCATGTTCTTTTGTCTTAAGACTATTTGAAACAGTGTTTTGTTTCTGTAAGTTCTAGTAATAGCCCGTTTATGCATTGCATATACATGTATGAAATTTTATAAATGCTGAAGCCACATATTGATGGCACGCTGCAGGATGAAATCTGACAACATCCATCATCACTGTCTTTTACTTCTGTAGATCTGAAGTCAACCAGCTTAGTCAGGAAAAAGTGTATCTTCATGGCAGATTGGAGAAGATGCAGAAACAAAATGATGAATTGAACCGACAATGCCTCCAGCATGGGATAATGCATGAGAGTATGAAGTCCAGGTAGGAGGTCCAGTTAATCTGTCAGTATGTGGTATGCTCTGCTCTACCTGTTGTGTTGTGTAAACTTAGAAATGACACTAGGTTGTTGGAAAGTATTGTTCTTTCCTTACGAGAATGACCAGCCCTTCCCCCTCCCCAAGCATTCTGTTGAGGTTTTTTTATAACATCTTTTGCTTGTGCCATTTTGGATAAATAAAGGGAAAGCTTGAACAACATAGTCTTCCAAAGAATTGAAGCCTAGTACATATGTGTGTGGGCTGCTTCGGCTGTTCTCTGCTCTAACTTGGATGAATTGTCTTACCATATTAAAAAAAAAAAGGGGGGGGAGGGAGAAGGAAAGAGAGAGGAGGTTATTCAGTAATATGAATGTAGTGTACAGATGTGGATTCCGTTGTGCCATGTAATAGGTGTATTTTTGGGGTTTAGCAGTCTCATAACACCTTGTGCTGTGATTCAGATTAGATGTCCTTAAAGATCACTGTGGACACTTTTTGGTATCAGAAAGTCCAGCTATGCTCTCTTATTCTTGTTCTGTTTACCACCCTACATTCAGTGTAACAGGCACTGGAAAGAGCTTAGCTGTGGTTGGGGGACTGGAGGATAAAGCTGGGAGATGGCTGAGAGGCAACTCTGCACACCCCGTCAGCCACGCTGCCTCTGGTCAGCAGTGAAAGGCAAAATGCAGTTTAACTTCTTTTGGACTAGGTAGTCCTGGCTGGGAAAAAATCTGTTTGCTTCTTTTGACCACTGACCACCTGATAGGAACAGATCTGGCATGTACTGAGGCAGCCGGTCTTCTATGCTCATTTTTATTCCATTATTAAATTATTTTTTTCTGCCATCTCTTCATTCTCTCTGTCCATACCAGCATGTTTCTTGCAAGCTCTTCGTGCACTCTTTTCAGTTGTCCAGATGCCCTCCTTTCCTCTTCCTGTACAGATTTCTGTCTGTACCTCACCCTGTTCTTCTGTAACCCAGGACTGTCATCTTTTATAGCTCAGAGAATAAGGAAATTCTAAATACTACAACTGTGTCCCTTATCTATGTGATCACATAATCTTTCCATTTATCTCGCCTCACTTTTGGTTTCTTTACTAGTGATGGATGCTTAGCATATGGAGGACGTGCACTTGAGCACTTAGGGTTACTTGCGGGGGGATGGGGGGGGATATTTTTTTTTTTCCCCCTCCTTCTCCTATCTGTTCTTCTGTAGAATTATTAGTATCTAGTTGAATTTAAGACTACTAAATAGTCCAGTCCAGACAGACTGGAAAATGTTGCTCATTCTCTGCTGCAGCAGCAAAGATTATACACTAGAAAAGATGGAAAGCATTAATCCAGAACAGAAAAGTGGCTTGAGAGCAGAGTAGTCACACTGCAGGCACTGCCTTACCTTCTGCTGCTGTTTTGCTGACAACAAGGAGAGAAAACAGGACAGTGAGAGTATTTGTCTTATTTAATATTTTAGAATATGTAAATATGGCAGAGATTATCAGGTATTTGAATCATAAATAGTATACTTTACCAGCATTTTAAGAGAGGACTCTTATAAAATATCTTTAGTTATGATCTTGCACTATATTAATTTTAAATTCAGGGAATAAGTGGTAAGGCTGATATAATAAAGTGCTTTAAAAATTCAATGTAATCTAATTTTAGTTTCCATGTGAAAACTGGAGTTAGATATTCAGTATCCGTTCCCAAATGCTATATATTGGCTATGAAGTATTCAGATCTAGGTGAAGAAAAGCAGAAAATATTACTACAAAAAATAAATCTCCCAGTTCCTTATATTTATGTTGAAGGACTTCTACCAAATAAAAATAGTGATATTTCTCTTCTGATTTTGAAGATAGAGATCTGACTATGCTATTTAGTGAAGGCAGAAGAACAAATAATAATAATAATAATGTGTTTTGCTTCAGATTTTCATCCATCACTTGGATACTAATAATCACAGCAAAAAAATGCTAAAGATTATTACTTCTTAACACAATATGTTTCCCCTTTGTACGCAGCTACAAATAGCACTGGTCTTTTTGCAACACATCCCTGCAAAGCGGGTTCCTACCTATTTTTCTCACTGTTGTTATTCTGGGACTTTTTAGAAAGTTTCTTGTATCAAAATTATTTTTGACTTGAATTGACACCTAACACTTGCATTTGAATAATAAGGAATGGTGGTATTTGTCTAAGAAGAAATCTCGGTCACTGCTTGTGTTCTCCTAGGAAAGTATGACAGGCCCCAGTACAGTTGTTTTGTGGAAGGAGCAAGATCTCATTGATCAATTGGAGTTTCTTTTGGAGCAACACTGTTGTGGCAACTGTGATAGCTGCATTCCAGAAAATGAACAAGATAACTCTTTCTCTGCCATTCCTATCTTTCTGTCTGAGTATGTGCTGCAAATGAGTGTAGTCCAAAATTATATAAGCAGGTGTTAAAGAAAGAGATTAAATTGCAATCATTAAAGATTATTTTCAATCAACCTTTTCAATGTAATGCAAATGTCTGACCTTTCAGTGTGGTTTTGCTCAGTGAAATACAACTTTAGAAGAAGTAGATGTCCATCTAAATGATGCAGTTGACAGACTCTATTGGGGTGAATTTCAATTGAAATTTGTACAGCTTGCGGGACCAGGGTGACAAGTTAAGACTGCAATGGAGTTTCTAGATAGGTGTTCATTTAATGTTGTTAATCTAGCACCTTTGCTTTGGATAAATGTATTATTATTTTTTTTTACATTATTTGTTCTTATTTTGATGTTTTTTGCAGCTACGTACTTTAATTTTAGACAATGATTTGTTTAGCTAAGCAGATTCTCTCCAAAGTGACATAGGGTCACTGATATACCATGGGAGTGAGCTGGTCAGTGTGTGACTATGTATCTGAATCTTGGAGAAATAAATTCTCATCTGTTAGGTGGCAAAGAGCACATTGATAAAAATTTTCAAACTCAAAGCAAATTTTATGATGAAATTCTTCAAATTCCCATTCTATAGATAAGTGTTAATAATGAAAATGAGTAGGTAGCAGAAAGTACAGAATTTCTTGTGAGGCAGCTATAAAGACAGAAAACTAGCCAAGAATAGAAATAATATGTAACAAAAATAAAAGGTTAAACTGCCTTTCCATTTTCCTTCTGTGCTTCACTCCACAAAAAAGAAATAGATTCCAGTGGAAGGAAAATCTGAAATCAAATTGCTATGTATAATGTTGTTTCATTCTTTCCTTTATCTGCCTTCAAACTAAATTCCAAGGCATGTGGCTTAGACCAGTTCTGTAAGTGCAGATCCACTTTCTTGCAAGCTCTAATCTCTCCCAGTTTGGGGAGCAAGCAGAAAAAGACAAGAATCTGTCTAGATCTGTTATGTTTATGAACAAGTAATATTTGCCCAAGCTGCTATGGGTCAGGATTTCATCTAGGCTATTTTAAGCTTTCACTGGACTTTGTTAACAACTCCTGTAGATACAAGGTTCAATTACAGCTTTGCTTTTCTGCATCTATTCTTCTTCTGGTAAAGCAAGCATTTTGATTGCAAGTCATCTATTTAGAGAATTTCTCCTGTGGACAGCCAGTGTCTAAAATGGGAAGCATTTAATTTAATATAGTTAGCTCTATTCCATGTACATTTCCTATTAAAGGCCCAGATGATGTGTGGAAATACAGCACATACGGAGTAGCGTCTTCAAGCTGGAGAAGAAAATCCTAGGCAATTGTTTTCCTTTTTTCAAGATGAGCCAGCCATGCCTTTACTTTTTATCAAGCAGCACAAAAGAGCATATGGACAGTAGTTTGTATGAAGTATGAGGCTCTTTTGAAATCTTTTTAATACAACAAAAATTTAGAAGCTTCTAATGAGTTTTTTCCCAAGTGTTTTTCCAGACTAAGTCCAGTAAATGGGATCTGGGGCTATGAATTTTCTCCAGAACTTCAGTTTTGGTGATTGGAGTTGGTACTGCTGTTATTTTTGCTATAATGTGTATGATCACTATCCAATCTGTGTAACAATAACAATAAGAATACATTTTATGCAGATTTGTGTGGGGCTTTTTGCTGTTGTAGCTTTTTGGGGGTGATGGTGTTGCCTGTATTATGGCTGTATTTTCGGTGGCTGCAGTTAAAAAGCAGAGCCCACAGGACTGGCAGTTTGGGGCAGATGTGTGTCTATTCCTCAGGCATCAGTGGTTGTAAGTTAACTATAAAAATGTTCCAGCCATCTGTGTAACAAGACGGCAGAGATCTGCTCTTGCCTGTTACTATAAATAAGAAGGAGATTTGTTTGACTTCATAGACATTGGATTTATAAAGACTATATGTGTCAAATCGTAGCTACGTGCCATGTTGCCGAGATGTGTCTGCAGCCAACTACCTGGAGTGTCTTCCCCTTCAGACATTCTCATGTACTGCGGCAACTGTGCAGAAATGGCTGTATAGCACAACGTGTGACAAATTATATTTGTTTTCTACCTATGGGGAAATGTATGATTCTTATGGATAAGCTGACCTGGCAGAGTAGCTAAAATGGATTCTTAAATGGACCGCTGAAGGAGTTAGACTGAAAATGTGACATTCAGACAACAACTTGAAAGGTTTTTCCCCACCATTAAATTTATTTGTGGTGTTGTTGCTAAGTAGTAGTGTATGAGAGATCATGTATGCATGAGAGAACACATCTATATAAGAACTGAGACATATATAGAGAACATACCAGCATTTTCAAGTAACTGATACATAAAATCACAGTAGCTGATTTGCTGTCACTGATGCACTTCTGAATAGAGATTTTGGATTTCTTTGGCAAAATCTCCAGTCAACAATTGATTAAAATTGTGTCTTGATAACCAGAGCAATCAAGTTGCATTTAAAATTTTACATTCTCTGCCTAAAGCTCTTTCCTTTTTTTTTCTGTTTTCAAGAAATAATGATGGGTGGATCCGTTTTGATCATTGTCTGAAAGACCTTTAATTTTTTCCGGTCCGGTGCGTTCTCATTGATTATATTGTCTTCCTTGGTTTTATTTTACTGATAAGTTATTATTTTTTTAAGTAACAGTGAGGCAATTGTTACTATCTTTTACTAGACCAGTCATCTGTTTTGAAATGCAATTGTAGATTAAAAATGCACTATATTGTGGCTTTTTAGTTTAAAATGCATTAATTTTTATATTGAAAGTAGAAATTAACATATGTATCATCCGTAACATCTTTGATTTGAAGTTTCCTCAATGTTTAAAAAGCAAAATTATCCACTTTCTCCTGAGGATCATTATTGATACCCACATATCTTTGGTGTGGTTTCGCTGTAATGGAATTGCCGTAACAACTGGAGACAGACTGGTCTGTGCAGCCTTTCATGCAAGGAATTTGGAAAACGTTTTGTGGTCCCTGTGTCTGGCATAGCTGCACAGCCAGATAAAACTCTCTGCTCTGTCCAGAATTTGAGGTTATCACGATTACTTATTTTTTTTAATTGCTATTTAATAACCCCACATTTCAGTTGAGAAATGTATACTCCAGAGGAGTACTGTTAGGAAATGATTGGGGGCTGTCTATATAAACATAGACACGTATACGTATGTATGTTACAAATCCTGTCTGAAAGA
>NW_010204164.1:74868-160312 GCF_000695765.1 Mesitornis unicolor
GTTTTTGTTTCACATTTGGGTGTTTGCACACAGTTCGGGTGGTCTGGAATAGAAACTGGGTGTTCAAAATCTCTCCTTCCCTCTTTCTTTCCAGTTCACTATTTGTCTGTTTACTGTATATATTTGTCTATTTTTTTCCCCTTTAAATAGATGTCTATATATATATTGTGCACATAAATGCATATAATATTTATGCTTTTATATGTATAATATTCCCATTCTAAATAGTTAATAAGTTATATCAGATTGTATAAGCCACTAAATACTGTTTTTAAAGTTTTATTCCTCAACTATTTGAACAATAGACACGCAAAGCAAAAAATACCTTAGTTGTTAGAAAACCTGAAAATGTATACCAAGAGTGAAAACCAGGGTCTTCAGAAAATGTTGCAAAACAATATGGAAATAAGTTGTTAGCCTTCTTAGGAAGCAAATGATAAGCAGAGGGAAATATCACACCCAATTTTCAGATAGGTGTTCAGAGAACTCAGTAACGTTCTGTAAGATGTATTCTAGGTCACTGAGTACTATGTTCCTCTACCACAGCTATCACTAAGTGCGTGTGTATATAAAATATGTATACTTACATATGTAATTTATACACATTGGAGGATGTATTGAGCTCCTTTGTAAAAGTCATTAGGCCTCGCTGCTCCGATTTGGACAGTTGTTTCCAGCACCACTGATTTCTGACTGGGATCCTTCTTATTTTTGGTCTGAATTTATTTGTGTTCGGCTTGTACCTGCTTGTCCTTGAGCCAAAATTGGCGTAAGTAGTTCTTTTGTTCTGCTTTTATTTTATCTGCACTGACAATGCACAGAATTAGAGACAATTGTTGTATCTATTCAGTCCTACTCTTGATTAATAAGTGAAGCCTTCCTCTTTTGTTCTTCTTTTTGCAAGAAGCTCTCCATCACCCTGTTTTCTGAATGTTGATCTTTTTTTGAATATGGGCAATCAGAACTGTCTGCAGGGTGTTGGATGAGGGCATTTGAATATCTCAGATGGTAGAATTAATGTATTTACTGGAAATTCCTTGACTGATGGATCCTATGATCACATTTGCCTTTTTGACAGCTGCCTAGTATTGGCAGCTGATAATTCTTCTCTATCCAAGAAATGCATCCAGGACCTCTTCCTCCCAAGTAAATTCAAGTTGGTAGCGAAGACTTTTGCTATGCACTGAGAATGCGTTAAGTCCCTCATGTAAGACTTTGTACTCTAAAATTTCACCCCCTTTCTGCTGTTCCGATCTTCTGAGTCATCTCTTTCTTTCTGTGCAGTATCCCAGACCTTCTCTAAGCTGATGACATCTCTTAAATTTATCAGCCCACTCCTACTTTTTGTGCTGAATCATAATTCAAAATATTCAAAAACCTGTTTAAACTTGAAGAAATCCACTTATAATTCTTCCTCACCTTCAATTGTTCTGTCGGCTGTGCTCTTTATTTTAGTCAGTTACTTATGAATGACAGCTTAGTTAGCAGTTGCTGATGGGGCATGATATTTAATGGTTTGCTGAAGTTCATATACCTGAGATTTATTGCATTTCCTTTATTAAAAAATCAGCTGTCAAAGGATTTAGAACTGATGCAACAGAATTTTCTTGGTCTAACTTAGGTTTCAGTATCTCGCATTTTCCTTTTACCTTCATTTCCTTAGATATTTTTTCCTTTCAAAATTTGTTGTAGGCTTTTCATGCATTTGAGGTCATGTCAATGGGCTGATAATTATCTGAATTACCTGCTTTAAGGATTAGTTAATGCTGCATCTGTTTTGATTGTTTACCAATGTAGTCTATGTGGGGAAGAAGGTGTAGAGGGGAAAACAGCTGTCTCTGTTCACTTCAAGACAGCTGGCCACCACAATTTCAGCATTTTAGAAACTGGAGTATAGTATCTGGGAGAGGGATACCATAAACCTGGGGGATAGTTGATACCTCAAAGAAAAGGTAGGTGGAAAAAGAGCTAAGTTTGCTTACTTCTACGTTGAAGAGCTATCAATGCTCTAACACCCCCTCTGCTAGCGTCTGGTAATTGTCCACTCCCAAGAAAATCTCCTACTCTGCCACTTTGATGTACTCTGCCTTCTCCAAAACAGACATGGGGATAGTTCTTTTTCATGCCATCAACTCCTGGGAGTCAAAGCCTTCAGCTCACTAATAGCAAGCTTGTGTTCTTGTCTACTGGGAATGTAAAACGCCCTGAAATATGTGTGACATAAAACAGCACAACATAAGGTTCCAGGCTGTTCTTGTTACTTTCTGTTGTCAGCACAGTTGTTGGTTTTCAAATTTAAATGTTAATTTAGCATTAACGAAGAATTCTTGATTCTCTCCTCTAAAATGGAGGTGGATAAAGGTGATGTCTTTGACAGCTCAGCCCAGACTCTCCTTGATATGGCAAAATCTAGAAATGCTTGGCCTTGTGCAGATCTTCACAGTAATGCTGAAAAAGGTGTGGATCATTGGAGACAAGCGTACCCATGGTTTTCCAGTGAAACCCCAATTTATTCTCCTATGTTTGCTAGAAACCTGCAACTGTTTTAATTTTGGTTGGGCTTGCTTCTGGCAGTGACAAGAGATCTTTCTTGTGGTAATCCACCCTTAACCACTACCATACCTTCTGCAGTCAACAATCTTTAGCAAGTCTTGATTCTTTAGACTATCTAAAAAATTAAATTGTTGAAATCCCTGATTGTTAAACTCACCTTGTTTTCTCTCTTCCATGTTGTGTTGCATCTGGATTTTTAAAGTTCATTTTTCTGGATTGTATTTCTGTGGTATCCTTGTGATATGTCAGAACATTTAAAAAAAAGTACATTTTCAAAGAGCCACTGTGAGACTAACACTATGCAGTAGTTCAGCAGCAAATACCTAGTTGGGATATTTAACAATAATTGGACTCTTCCTATTGTGCCTGAAGTGAACTCGCAATAATAGTAAAATCTGACTATTAACCCATTTGGCAAACTACTTTAAGCAGTAGCAGATTTCCTTCTGGTTTTGATCTCTGTGTATAACTCTGAGATTTTTTTCTGACTAAGGTTATTTAAAACCCTCCATTCCCATATAGTGGGGAACTGAAAATGAAGACAGATGAATAACATTTAAGCAGCTTTGCAAGTGTGTCATGAAGATATACCAGCTCCATCACAAAATCTATACACCTGCCTGCTTTCGAGGTTATTGTTGTAAGAGAAGGACATCCAAAACTAATGACAATTTATGTTTTTAATATAATAAGTGAGTAGATTTTTGCAAGGCTATTGGAAGGCAGCTTTTTCATGATAAATTCAGTGTTTTGATTGCTTCCGCAGGGTCCAGTCTTGTTCCTATGGAAGCTGATATAACTGTGGATGCTCTCATTTTCCAAGAAGTCTAATCTTTTAAATCTTCGAGTGTTTAGCCTTGATGTGTCTTGTGCCAGTGGTTCCTTAACTAATGTTGCACTTAAAAGTGGGTGGTTTTTTTTCCTTCATGATTTTTGTTTTCCATCGTTCAAACTAATTGGAAGTGCTGTTGTTTCTGCATTGAGACTGCACTTACTTGTGCACTGGTTTTGTCCTCTAAAACACAGCATCTTCTTTTGCCTGTTTCTTGTCTAACCTAAACTACAATTCTTTTCTGGAGCTCTAGTCATATTCATTATCAGTTTCTGAGTGTGCTCAAAAAAATTGCCATCCTGAAAAATTAAACACTGAAAAGTAGTTGTGTTTATTGTGCCTTTTGATAGTGCTAGTTGGTGGTAGCCTAATATTATCGGGGATTGTGTTAGTTTCTGGCTCATTTAGGATGTCATCTTAAATGTGTTATCCTTTAACTGCTAATCACAGAAGTTGTAGAGAAATAAAGATTATGGAAGAGGCTATGAGAAAAGACAGTATGATAAGAACTACTTAGCAGCTGTATTTCTAGTGTAGCCAAGACAGTGTTATGTGTGCTGAGGGCTTCTCAGTTTGGTTCTGAAATAAAGTAATGACAGGGGGAAATAGTAAAGAAATTGCAAAGGGTAATAAATGCTTCTATGTTTGTTTAACTTGTTCTTTGTGAATGGTAAATTCACATATACAAGGAAAGAAAGGGGGAATTGGTTTTGGGTTGGTTGTTTTGTTTTTTTTAAGTCCTGTTTTAACCTCAGAGAGCCAGGTTCCACCTTCAGTTATACATATGGAAATACATCCTTGTCCCAAATATGGGATCTCATTACTTAGAACTTGATCCTGAACAGTCTTTAGAATGCTCATTTGATTCAAGTCAAGGTTGCTAAGTACTTCCAGGTCTCCAGTTTCAAAAGGTTGTCTCAGTGGCACAGCTGAAATTATAGTAAGCTTCTCTCTTCTTATCTAAAGTGGTGGAGGAAGCCTTTTGAGTGCTACCCCAGCACTTCCCACGCTACCAGGGATTTAGCCTTAGTTTTAGCTATGTGACTTGCATGTAGTCAAAAACAGCTTTTAGGGTTTGGGGTGGCTTGGTTGAGGTTCTTTTGCTTGTCTTTTTCTTTGCTTGGGTTTTTTGGGGTTTTTTTGTGTGTGTTTGGTTTGGTTTTTTCCCTCTGCTTTGGTCACTTGAGTGGCTGACCTTTTACACATACATTCAGAAATATGAATGTGTACCTATACACACACACACACACTCTCACAGAGTTTCCTGACTCTAACTAAAAAAAACCCCTGTCTGTAAAGTGACACCAAGCATGGACAATTGCACAGAATAAATGTTGGGAAGCATGTAAGTTTAAAACATTTTGACTTTAACCTTTACCATCGTGAAGGCTGTGGTAAGCTACTGTGCTTTATCGCATGTGTTAGATGACACAATACGTTTGTTTCCCAAGTCGCTTTTACGAATAAGATGCACAAACAGGCTGAAAAGTGGTATATGAATCCTTGGGAAAGGGCTTTCATAGACTGGACAGAATTTGTTCATGGACTTGCTGTAATGTTAACCCACATCAATAAAATCCCCAGGAAATGTGTCTAACATGTTGTCCTTTTTAAATTTCAATTTTTAATAGCAAGGCAACACTCCAGGCCATGCATTTCTAGGGGATTATTGCATTTCTTGGGTAGCTGAAGTCACTCGCCCTTCAGCCTTGTGCCTCGCAACACACCCAAGGCGAGCAATAATCCCCAGCAAGGCACTGCCTGTCTTATCTTATTGCTTAATTATTATACCTATTTAATGCTGCTTAGAACATTGTCAGCTGTTGAGAAAAGGTAATTATCACTAGTCAAATGAAAAACACTTTTTTGGCTGCCTTATGGATACACATTTTACTGGTACCTTGATACATAATGAAGCCTGATAGCAAAACTTTTGCTTGTCTCTTCTTCAAGCCACAGCTGTTTCCCTGCTAAATTCATCCCATCTGTCTCCCCTTCCGTAAGGCTGTAGGCAGTATAGCATAAGTACAGAAGCAGTTCAGTGCTATTTTGGATAAACATAGCTGAAATTTGAATTTTTGCCATTTGCAATGCACACATTTTGTTTTACTGCTGTAAAGAGAGCTGTCAAAATAAAAACTACATGGATAATTTACTGAAATACAGTCAAATAAAGGGATGATCAAAGGGGAAAAATGAAGATATAATGTAGGGTCACTCTGACTTTCATGGTGTATTCTGAACAATGTAATTGTCGACCTCTTGACATTGCTGGGTTCAGAAAAATTGGTAGGGAATAAAAAAGTAGAAGCCACTGAATTAGAATATAGCATGAAGAAGTCCAGACTTCATGCCACAAAGGTTAATTGTAGCAGGCAATTATTGATGACAGTGCCCTGTTCAGTTATTTGACCAAGGTATAGTTCTCTGCTTATTTTATATAAGAAGTATATAATTGTGTAAGATAATACAGCTTGGAAGTTAAAAACAACATTTCTGTATGTGACACTTGGTCTTTGAAAATGAAGAGATACCATAATGATCGATGTGGGGCAACAGCCTTCTGCACCCTCCTTTACTCTTTGCAGTTTTAGTTGACATGGAAAAATATATATTAAAGCTGAATACAGTCGTCTTCACTGAGTTTGTTGTTCTAAATTGGATTGGTGGTTAGTTACTCAGGCTTGTGTTTGAAATTCCAGATTTTCTGGAACAAAAGAACCAAATGCCAGTAAGGACTTCTTGATAGTTCACTTCTGTGACTTGAATAAACTGATCGTTGTGCAATATACAATATTTAAGAGTCTTTCAGACAAAATCCGTTTGTTTAAATAGTCCTTAATTCTGCTAAGTATTAGAAATCCTGTGGCACCTCTAGGAAGAGAAGAGCTTTGACCACTACACCTTGGGTAGATCTTTCTTTCACTGCACTGTTGTGTTCTGTGGGGCCCATCTTGGAGAAGATGATATTTCGTCAGCACCGTGTCTGTATGGCTGGTAGATGCTTGTGAGTCGTCTGTGGGAGAACCTTGGGAGCCCTTTCTAGGTGAACCCTGATGTGTATTTGGGATAGTGCCATGTGCTGTGACAGTTAATTCTTGACAGCTGGTGCTTCCAAATTCATATTGTATTAGGTAAAGGTGAACAAAGCTGTGTTTGTCCTACCTGAGAAGATGCTCTCATTGACAAAGAAACAAAGAGATGAAGTTGTTAGTGGATGATGTAATTCTCTCAATTTAAAATTAATTTAAATGTTACAAACAGGAAGTTCCTTTGGGGGAAAGGCACTGTGTGGAGTTCACTGCTACTGAAATAACTGATTTCTGTGTTCTCTATTAAGGTAGAGAGTGGGAAAAAAGGATGTTAAGTCATTAGCATCTTTGGTATTTACAGGATTGTTTTCTAGCTGAATCAAAAAAACCCAAAGCCTCTCACAATATTACTAAGAAAGATACTGCTACATGAAAAGCTTACACAGTGATTTTCATGTAAATATATGTAAAATCAGTACTCTGTGATTGCTGAATTACTCCTTCAGATATACAGGAATGACAGAATTTCTCTCTTTATAGACACTAAATTGAAATATATTCAAAGGTTGTGAAATTTTATTTTTTGTTTTGTTCAGTAATAGGAATATAAATAAGGATGTTATAATCTAGGAGATTAAATGATGGTATTTAGTTCTCCTGTAGCTGATCCAGGAACTGGTAACACAGCTACTGCACCAGAACCAGTGCCCTCAGGTTTCAGTTTAAATGAAGAAAAACTCCACCATTTTTAAAGGAAGCCCAATTGTTCAAGGGCTCCACCATATGTAAAGGCGTCTCCCTTTCTGCATCCTATTGGGCTTGACTGAAAGAGTGCTATACGGACTTGTCTGAAATATTGCAGTAAATATTCAGGTACTAAGACCATTCTGGAACAGTTGCTTTTATGGGAAATATATTGTGATATTCTTGAAAGTCCTACTAAGGTTTCAGCTTACCTTTTAAAAAGAGTGCCTATGGCTTGCTCGTCCAATTTTGTGTACAGCTGTGTAAACCACTTGCAGTAAAAGGAAAATATTTAACATCTGATGGCATGTGTGCATGTACCAACTTAGTGTCTCAAGAAACTTAAGTTTGGGGGTTTTTTCCTCCCCTCTCTCCAGAATGAGAGATTTACTTCTGTGCTGCGTTACATATTGGAGATGGTTAGCCTCTGTTAGAGTCATTTTGTTAGCTGCTGTGATTTCATGTGGGAGGCCTGTACCTTCACATGTAACAAATCTGACAGATCCACTGTGGTTTTTTCCCAGCATGATTCCAAAACTGCAAATATCTAAAGAAAACTCAATTTTTACAAAGGATTTTACCCTCTTGCAGGGTGTGCACAAATGAGAATTAGGGATGGAGAAGTGGAAAAGTGCAAAGTATTAAGTAAGTTGTCAATCTTAAGCTTTTCATTACATGTATTTATTACACCTAATTTTTGCAGTCCAGAGTGCCTTACCGAAGTCCATGCATTTGTTGATGCATTTGTGATCAAAAATCCAAGGTTATGTGAATTCCAGGTGATCCATCACCTACAATGTTGAGTGTGTTCCCACCGCTGGGACTGCGTCTGGGGACCTGGATCTAATCAGGAGACTTCCTTTGGTCAAATCTAGCATTTCAAATACTCATTTGGGTTTTTTTGGTACTCGTCTCTTTTCCTGTGTCGAGGATTTTTATTTTTTTTTCCCGCCTATGTGTTTTTAGATCATATGGAGGCCCTGTGTTTCCACTCTTCCCTTCTGCAGGTGAGTGTAAGCACAAAAGGAAAAGAGGGAATGAGTCAGAGGGGATCCCATACTACCAGATGAAAAATCCATTAAGTAATATGGAAGAAGAAAACCACTTCTTTAGACAAAACAGGTCTTTTTCTCAAGTGCTGTTTTCTGATCTTTTCTCTGTACCCTTCCATACTTTTCTTGGTTTAAGGTAATTTTAGGTACTTTATCTCTACATGTGGAAGGAGTGTTTCCTGATAAAAATGTTCTGAAGGTTTCTAGATCTTCTGGGAAAAAAAAATCAATTAATGTACACAGTGAACAAAAACATCTGCTTGCCCAAAAGTTTTCATGCAACATACTTCTTTGCTCAGTTCACTTGTGAGTTATATGATCAAAACAAAAAGCCAATACGATCTTCACAGAATATTATTACTTTTCACTCGATCTTAGCTGTCTGCTCCCACTTTCAACTGCCTCTATTTTGGCAAATTTTAGACGTAGTTGTTCATATTATTAATAATACTTAGACATTCTGATTAGATATAAATTGCAAGCTTCAATATTTTAAATTATTTTTTAATAGTAAACATGACATAAACTGAACAATACATTCCACCTATATGGTACATAAATGTTTTTCTTCTTTTTGCCTAGGTTCTCTCCAGCAGAGAAATTTATAGCAACTATTCTAAGTGCTTGCAGGTTATCTATAAAATGAAATTAAAATCTCTTTAATTCAGCAATAGTCCAGTTTGAGTTTGTTGGTTTGTTTTTTTCTAATAACAGTATATGTGCAAAGCTTATCTTATATTGTTGTGTCAAAATATTTCCCTGTTCTGCTCTGAGTTGTCTCTGATCCCAGCACAACTCTGTTCCATTTCAGCCCCACCTGACACACAGAAGCTACCCCAAACAAAGTTTTAAAGGACAGGGGCTATTTATGCAAAAGCAGAGGTAAAATTAATTTTGTTAAAAAGCCGAACTGATTAGAGTCCTGATAGTTAAATTCATTAGCAGAGTTCCCAGTTTCACTTCTGTTAAAGCAGTGTTGCAAGATACGTGAGTGATCTTTCCTGTTAATAATCCGTGGAACTTTGGTTAATGGAAACAACTGAAATTTGTTCAGTCCCTTAAACACAACAGATAACAGAAGAGCAGGACTGAAAATGAGTTACCTGAGATGTTAGTGGTATTTGTGTGGAAAATATAATCTCAAAAATTTGGTTCCACTAAAATGTATTATCTCCTCTTAAGCTAATGTCTATTCATATTTTCAAATAGCACATTTAGGGTTTCTTTCCTTTGTAATCTTTATGGGAAGGAAGTTTTTTCCTAATACTTCAGTGACTTTCTGCACCACATTGGAGGGTAATGTAACAGTCAGTAATGTTTACATCAACAAATGTAAATTCAAATTAAATCTATTATTTAAATAGCATAATGGAAACACATGGTGCTTTGTAGTCATGTAATTAAAGAAGATCTGTGCCTCCAGGAGTTTATGATCTGAAGATCAAAACCAGTTCCACATGCAGCAGACCTCTTCTAAATATCGGTGTACAATTTGGGGATTTTGTCTTGCATCTACTTCAGCATAAATTGTACCCCTGAGCAAAGATTTCACCCAGGCCAGTGCAGCACTGTTTGAGGTGTGATGCATGAGTGTGGTACTTGATGCTTTGCGAAGGGGCTGTTAAATCTAAGCACAGAAAAGCTTGGGGGTTTAATGCCAAGATTTATACCTTTGCAGATGATACTAGTTTAGTCTGGGGGGGAAAGATCAAATTCTTATCCTTAACAAGGAGTCTGACTAGTCATGCTTTTTAAAAAAAATTCCAGTTTTGAAACCAATTTTGTGCAAAATTGCATTTGAGTTAAATTATTCACTTGTCCCAGGGCAATAGCCTGTATTCTCTCTCCAGTTGAGCCAACTAAAAATATGGGGAACAGACCAGCCTAGTATTCCATTGTTGCCGTATATAATGTGGTGTTTTGGAAATGATGATGAAGGCAACCTGGATATTTCATGGATGAAATAGTAGATTCATAAACTGAAAGCTTTGCTTGCTATTTGTAGTGACGTTTTCTCCCTCTCTTTTAAAACTCTGTGCTCACAAATCAGAGATGTTGCTTTTACTTAAAAAGAAAAGAGGAGGACAAAGAAAAAAGAAAAAAAAATTAAAACCAAGCCTCTATCCTTTGAAGAAATCTTTGGCTGAATTGCTGGCTGAATTCCCTCAAAAGGTCTGGACTCCTTCAAAACTTGGAACCAAGTTCAGAGCCCAAGTAGGTACGGTAGTGTACTTCATTTAGTGTACCTTAAGCCTTAGTTTTCTTTCCACAGTATGCTACTAAAGAGTCTGGGTGTAAACACATAGGTTGTTGTTGATGGTTTGGGATTTTTTCCAGTTATCATCCTAATTAGAACCCTGAATTAAAAAGAATTCTTCATTTCTTCTGGGCATGGGGAGCTAAGCGAAGACCTGCCTGTGAACCCTGTGACTCATAGGTAGCTGCAAATCATTAAACCCCTTTGTTGCTGTAATGACTTAGCTGCAAAATAATTTAGCAGCTCTAAGAGGCAACTTTTGCCTTCAACCTCCTTGCCTCAGCATTTTCCTTAAGTTAAACTAAGCTTGGCCAGCACCTCACATGCTCGCATGCGTTGATCCTTATTCCAGTGGTTTTTTTTCCTCAGCTGATGCTGTTGCTTAGGATTGCATAGCTCGGAAGTGCTACTGTGGTTTTCCTCTGTTATTTAATCCAGAAAACATGAGTTCCGGTCATTTCCTGATCCTCTGAATGCTTTGAGTTCTGGCAGCTCTCGAGACTTGTGAGCATTTGGGTTTGAACTGTCGCCGTTCTTCTCCAAGTGGCGTGTCTCAGCTTTGCCCGCACTGTGGTGCAGATCCTGATGCTGCTGGTTAAAAGTCAGCTGGGTGGAAATAATGCTCTACTGATCTTTTCTAATGTCTTCTAAGGTAAAGCTGTGAAAGGTGGATGCATGTCAGCATTAATTATGTTGGTGCTTTTCTTTCAGACCTCGCTAAGCAAAATTTTCGTGCCTCAGGTATACACTGATACACTAATCAGGATAAAGTAATAGATTTTCCTACAGTCAGCAATAGTGGAAGTCCTACCTTCTACATGTTTGCAACTGGATTTCCTTTCTGCTGCACTTCCTTTTTCAACTAAGCTGGGGCTTTCTGAGCAAAATGAGCCTTTGGGTCATACGGTATGTGGCTTCACACAAACTTTTCCTAAATGACAGGCTAACCTAGCAACCAAGATTTGTTTTTCACTTCTTCCTATTCATTGCTTTTGTCTTGGGCTGACATATTGGATCCTGTGGTGTACAAAAGGAAGCCCTAAATGACAGCTAGTGTAGCACTGTGCCTGAGATCTGTGTATTTGGATCTAGATTCAAATGAAGGACTTGTGCTCAAAAATATTCAATGCTTGGCAATCCAAAATACCAAATTCCTTTTGTAACAGTTGATTCAGTGGCAATCTCACTGTTCTAATGCAACACTGGAAAAAAACCCAAAAAATCCCCAGACCAACAAACCTTTATCAGTTGGAGTACCTTAATAATTTCAGGGTGCTTTGAGTGAAAGAATAAGGAAGAAAATTAAGATTCCCAAAGAGGGCGTAGCATTGGTAGACTTAAACAAAAAAACCACCCCCCCCAAAAAAAAACAAAACAACAGCAAAACAAAAAAAAGCCCAACCTACAGAGGTCCTATAAAAAAAAAAAAACAAAAACCCCAAACAAACTAATAATTCTGACATCAGGCAGTTAAATAACAGACTCTGATGCGGAAAACTGTCCCAGATTCCAGCATTCCTTTCAGCTGACATTAGAAAACAAGGTAGACTTAGCATGAGAAATAGTGTCTATATGAAGAGATTGCTCTCGTTAGGCCCATATGTGAACCATATATCCAGATTTTCTCTACATCCGCTCACATGTCTCCCTGTCAGCATCTGAAGAGAGATCCCCAAATGTTCCAATGTACCTTTCAGATCAGAGTTTAATTTTAGAGGACTATTTTAGCCTATTAATTTTGATTATAACAGTGCTGTGATAGAGGAGACTTCAGATTGCAAGTAAAATTTGGGAAGTTAAAATGCTACAAAGCTGTAGAAATAAATACAAGTGCAGCTTGCAGTAGCAGGTCACAATATTTGTACATAGTAAAATATATGTGTGTGTGTGTGTGTAAAATATATGTAATTATTGAATAAGTAATTGTTCATCAGGGAGTGTATTGTTCATGTGCGCTTTGTATGTTCCAAACCGTGACATGGAGGCTGAATACTTCAGTGATCTGTGTGTGTCAGATGAAAAAGGTGAAGTTTAGAAGCCCAAATAACAGTTCCAGAGCTGACACTTGTAGAAATTTGGAACTTCAGTACTGCAGAATGCCTTAGACATTTTTACAGTTCCTGATTTTTGTAATGCTTAATCTGTAAATGTTATTTTCAATTTAATGACAAGCTTGAGAATATACAAGCAAAAACCAAACTTCTTGGGCTTCTTAAAGAAAAAAAAAATGTAAAAAGCTTACCACTTGGGATTGTTTAATGCCCACAGGCAAAGTAAGATCTTGGGCAATTCAGAAGAATCACCTTGATTGTTAAAATGTGATCAAGTAATGCCTAAGTGTTAGAATAATAAAAACTTATTACAGTAGAATAGTTTGAATACTGTGAAACCTGTAGAAATGTTAATGGAAATCTTTCAGGTACCTTATTGATTACTTAATTTCTCTGTAACGTATATTTTCTTGTTGTAACATTATAATTAAGTACTTGAAGTCACCATCCAGAACTAGCAATGATGCTGAAACAGGAGCTGCAAAATTAAAAATGCCAGTCTGAAGTGTAGTCATTTTTCAGTGTAGTGGTTCTATGCTTTCTGTTTTGATAATGGATGTCTAAGGGCATTCGTGTGGTTATGAAGGAAGAAATTTAATTCCCCTGCTAATATACCCCCTTCCCTATGTAATCCTTTTCAAACTGAAAGGGTTTTGCTTTTAATTCCCCATTTCTCTTTGTCTCAAAAGACAAAAAGCAGTCTTTTGTGTCTACAAATTACTGTAGAAATTCTGTTGTTTCTACGAGTTACAAATTAAGTGACCAGTAAAACTGGGTAGACCATTTACAATTACTGTATCAAACATTTCAGGTATAACTAGAATATGAATACCACAAGCTTTAAACCTATTTTTATAATCTTGATTATTCCATATAATAAGAACTGTCTTTAAGAACTTTAAAAAACCTCTCCCTACCCCCTCAAAACAACCCCCAAACAAAACCACAAACAAACAAACAAAGCCAAGAAACACATATTTTACATCTGTAGCTTTGACTAAGATATATGATAGTGGATTCTCTATCAGACCCAGTCTTTTTCTTAAGTGCTTCAAACTGTAATCCAGTGAACTCACTGGCACCTTTGATCAGAGATGGTTACAGGTGAGCATGTGTAAGAAGCAGTGCAATTACACTCTGCAGTCAAGGGAGGAGCTCTTGGCCTACACTGCACCTTCATCATTTCCCATTGCTTGTCAAGAGGACAAAGTATATTATTTTTTACTTAGCCTGCAAGCAATAAGAAAGCATGCAGCACTTACATTAGTTCTACAGCAGTCACTTTGCAGCGGATCTCAGCCAAGATTTCACACATGGTTTCTTTTCAGTCACCTGTTCTGGGATAAGAAGGTATAGCACATATACAAAGTTCACTTTCTCTCTCATACCTAAATCTAGGACCATACTTATCATCCTAAACAGTAAACTTAAATTCTGAAATGCTTGATCCAGTGCATGTTTCATATATGCAAAGGACCTCTGTTGGCCAGCCCCAGTGTCTCTGAAATTCTGTTTCTGGTTTCTGATGTTCTGTTTCTGATGTTTATATGGGCTTTTACTGAAGAGAAGGCGATACTGGAACTCACTGGTGAGGGACTGGGTTGGGGTGAGAGAGCCTGTGTGTCTTCTCCTGGAACTTCAGTCACAGCTGATGGTCAGAGAGGTACCAAGTGTGGTCATAGACGACTGGCTGTGACTGAGCGGTGCAGAAGACATCCTGGCGGGTTGATTATCATTTTGGTATCTGAAGCAACCCAATGGATAAAATAGGCATTTTTAGGCCCGTTAAATGCTGTTGAGTTTATTAAGAATCTGTCTGGAAAATGCCAAGAGGGAAAATCTTTCTCCACCTCTCCATCAAGAAAAATAAAGGAAGTTAACATGTGTACAATCAGATGATTGGGAAAAAATGTCTGTCTCAATTCCTAGAGTCCTCTAAGAAGATTGGGGCAGGTGGGCTATGCTGGCCTATGCTGAGCATTAACTGCAGATGAAAACAGTTTAATGATCAGGAATGTGTGCAAAACAAACAAGGTCTGAAAAAGATTAGTCCAAGAAATTGGAAATGTTTTTTGTTGGGTTTTTTTCCTGCATTTAAGTAGTTTCATAATCGGTAAGTTTTGAAGAGTATGCATATGACTAACTGAAATCTTAATCTGTAGTTATTTATAAACATTTCTTGTTACTGTAAACACTTTCTATACAGTTCTTTATTTAATATAGCTGGTAAATCAAGCTCTATCAAATTTAAACTAAAATAAGTTGAATACATTGCCACATTTTACGTTTTACAAGTGTGTTTTGAACTTCTGTCATCTTAAGGAAAAGAGGGGGAAAAGTGACATGGGAGGAGAAAATGGCTGTTTAATTTTGGTTTTATATATAACTATCCAAAACAATTTTTATTACATTTAAAACACCCTTGAGAAAGACAGGGAAAAAGGAAAATACTAGCCATAAAATAAACAGATTAGAAACTAAGAATTGTGTCTTCAAAAGTGCTGGTTTGAACCAAAGACTCAGCATTGGTCTGCTTTTTCTGTGAAGGTAGGACATGGTCTCTCCATCATTTATTTAGGAACTCTAACTCCTAAATAGCTGAGGGGAAAAAAGCAATTTGTACATTATCTAGTTGAACGCAAGCATTCCCATATTCTAAGGAAAACTGGGTTTGTGAGGGGAGAGGAACGTTCTGTGCTCATTGCAATGGGGAGTTGACGTGGGGAGACTATTTGGGGCAAATACATGTCTAGTTTCTATAATTCTTGCAAAATGCTAGAAGAACATAGGCATGTGCTTCATGGTCCTTATGCTACAGCCTGCTTCTCTCTGCACAGATAATCACACAAACAATACATTTGAGCAGCATTTGAGGTAGAACTGTTATCTTTTATCTCTTTGATGTCTTATTTTACTGGTGCCTGAAAAGTTGAATGAGGAAATAGTGTTTCTGCAAATCCTCAGCAGACAGAATTGCAGAATTGTGCCGTCTGTCCTTACACATTTCCATCTCTGCCTGTCCTTCGTTAACTGGGATGGTTATTCATCACAAAGTGATCGATGAGAGTTTTATAGGAGCATTTATTTATCATTTCTATGTTCTAGGTCTTTTATTAATTTCAGACTCCAAAGTGCATATTTTCTTTTCTGTTATAGTCAATTATGTCATAAATGGTCAAATGATAACTCATCACAAACAAAATTATTTTTGCAGCCTGTCTTCCTAGTGTCTGGATTCTAAAGAGACAACCTGGATACCTGCACGGCAGTGCAACCAGGTTTTCAACAGTGTCAATAATCTTTGCTCATCACACCAAAAAAATCAGTGTGTCAGTGTATTCCTGCAGAGTCATTAGCATACAGACTCACTCTGCTGGCTTAACAAAGCATGGTTTGGTGTATTATAGTTTCCTAGTCTGCTTGTCTGATTCACCTCTGACAAAAGCAGAGAGAAAATTCAGTCTCTTCTTCGGTGACACACTAATGCGGGAAATAAATCTTCGGGCATAAGGTCTGAAATGGCAGTCATTTAAATAATTCAAATGCAGCGATCCTTTTGCCTGTGCGCCTTTCGTTCCTTTGTTTTGTTTCTCTGTATTTCTCAAATTGCCGAGAGATGCAAACGATCTTCTGCAATGATCTATAACGTTAAAATATCTAGAGCTAAATAATCTCCGTCCTCTTTAAATGCAGTTTCACTGGTTACATGTTAAATAATTATTTGCTCTCTCTTTTGTGGTGTGGAGGGGGGGAGTTGGAGGGGAGAAGTAACATACAAGCAGATGTGCTGCTAGATCTACAGGCTTCTGCCAACCATATGGCATCTTAAAGAAAGATGGTTGGAGCGTCTGGATTAGCAAAGAGTCGGGATGGAAAGCCATGTGTCGTGTTGGTACAGGCAGTTGTTTTAGCTCTCTGTAAAAGGCTTCAGGAGATTGTGTAATGGAACAAATGGTACTGCAAGCCTAGTAACAGCCTTACCGCTGCTGGAGAGGCAATTGGCCCCCAGGCGGGTACTGCTTCATCCTTGCTTGTTGGTTTTTTGTGAAGGATTTTTCTCTCGTCGCTCTGCGTTCTTCTTTTAACATACAGGAAACTCGAGAGAGCTAATTCTGAACTTTATACTTGAAAGAGAGCTATTGTGTGTTTAGGATTTTTTCACACCCACATTTTTTATAGAGAAAACATACAGTTTCCTGCTCTTTAAAATGAGAAGCTCGTGCCCTTCTGCAAATTTCCTACCTCCTTCATAAACACTTTGAGGCACTGATTCATTGAATTCGTAGCCTATGCCCAGATTTTGGGGAAAAACTGCTCTCTCTGGGATTTACTTAGTTAAAAACAAGATTAGGACTACTGTGCTTGTGGCTATAATGTACCAGCTTGGCATTCGTATTCTATTTGACAAGTTGTTCTTTATGCAAACAAGGGGCCTGCTCCTATTAAAGACAAAATTCTTTTTGTTTTTAGTAACATGAGATTGGGCTCTTGATGGGGTTTTGTGTGCTTTACAGGAGTCTCTGTAGTTCACGGTACAGCTCATGGGAGTTATTCTGGATCAGACTGAAAGCTTTTGTGTCCAGATCTGTAACAGCAATAGGTTTTAGTTGTTTCTTTCTAGTCACACAATAGAACTCTAAACTCCTCTGTATGCCTCAATAAAACCAAGCCTCTTAAAACTGTGTTTCCAGGTGTACTATCTCCCCGATACTGTTTGTTTCAAAGGAAATAAAAAATCTGATGTTGCACTAAAGGACTTCAATAAAGTGAGGATTATTTTATTTGAAGAGACTTTAAGTACCTTATGATCTCATATCACAATTTTTATATAAGGAGATAACATGAGTGATGCCCAAATATTCTTTCATAGCTAAGTACTTGCTGAGCAGGTAACATTATGGTTTTGGAGACACTAGAAACAAACCATTAACTCCAGAAGCATCCTCCCTAGTGAGGATCTTTGTGGAAAAATATACTATCTTAAAGTGAGATAAATGCTGCTCTAATATAGCTTAAATTCACAGTAATGTGAAAGTAAAAGTATAATTACTGCTCTTTTTTTTCTCTTTAATTTTTGTCTTACTCTCCAGAAGGCTCCTTATCTGAAGCTTAGCAAACAGCAGTCCTCAGCTTAATCTGCAGTTTAGTTACAGCAGTGCACGCTTTCTCCTGAGCTGCCGGCGTGCCCCCCTGCTCAAGCCTGCATATGTTGCTCAACGCCGATCAAAAGTAGCCTCCCCTGGGAGGGAGCCTTGGGTTCGTTTTGTCATCCTGTTCTTTACTTCGCCTCAGCCGGGGCTGAGCCAGGTGTGAGAGGGACAGTTGTCCCCCAGGAGCAGTGCCAAGACCACCAGCATCTCTCTGGAAGGCTGCTGAGGAGTGGAGCCAGACCAGTGAGCCCCAGTGGAGACCTCAGGCTCTCTTGGGGCATCTGCTGAGCTTTCAGAGCTTTCAGAAACCCAGGCCATTTTCTGTGCCGTGTTAAGCACCTGAGTTCACTGGCATTGTGGAGCACATTATCAAAAGTGTGTGTTTCATTCTGAAATGTGCATTTCTCTGTGTAGGTTTCTCAAAAGTGAATTTTGAGTGATGGTGTATTTGTGCTGGTCAGAGGTTATGGACTCTAGAGAGACGAGTAATTGATTGACAGTAGGTGGATCTCTTGCTTCTCATTTTGCATACATGTTTGTCTTCTGCATCCATACTTGGAAGAACAAAGACCATGGCTGTATTTTAAAACAAAGAGAGACAGCTTTGTTTTCTTAATTTACTACTAGTGATTTCAGGCACTTAATTTTAATTATCCAACTACTTATGCAAGTGAGAATGTTCAGCTCCCCAAAGCATATCAAGACTTCTGAGCTTTCTTGTTTAAACATTTGTTTCATAAAACTGTTACAGTTGCTTACCACTGAAAGACTTGAACATGGGGAGGTAACATGAGAAAAGCCTAATTTACCTAACAAAACTAAACAAGGCCTTTTGATGTAATCTAAGGGAAAAAGTACTCTTCTCTTCTTATAGTTACATTGAAGATGTGTAAAGAAAATGAATAACACTTATTTCAACTTGTAGCAAAGAAAAGAATGATAGCTTTGCTAGAATTTTTGACAATAATTAAAATACGGTGGAAACAGAAGGGCCTGTGCATGCATATGCACAGGTGTGGACAGAATGAATTCCTCTGCTGGAAGGTGCTGATAGCCTTACCATGGTGGAATGCTCGTGCTGGGTCTGCTGACTGGTGTGCTGAGCCATGACATGGGAGAGCTGGGCTGGAGCCACGTTTGGGCTCATTTTGTGTGGTACTCCCAACAGCCCCATGCTGCAGAGGCACTAGAGCTGCTATTCTCATCCACCAGAAAAGTGTCATTGACCCTTCCTGCTGGCTGTGGTCTGGGTATGCTGGTTACTCACCTGCAAACTGCCTGGTTGCAGTCATATTCCTTATTGTGGAGGGGTTAATGGTCATTGGGAAGATAACTGTTGTGGTATTTGCTTCTAAAGCAGGAATAAAATTCCTCTATTTCGTAGCAATGATTGAGTTCAGCCTTTAAGCTCAATGCAGTAAATTTGGAGCACATTTGGACATCATGAAATAGCCACCCTCTTACAGAGAGTGTAATATGCTCTGTAATACACTAATACATTTCTCAGAGGTATTTTCTGTGAAATGCTCCCTGCTTTCCTTCAATGCTTTTAAGCAATTGCAGTTTTCACTAACTTCACATGCGAATTCACAGTTTTTAATGTAGGCCAAAACAAAACACTAAGTGGCCTCTGTACTCAGAAGAGCTGAGCTCCATGAAGGTGGGCTGACAATACTGCCGAGGTCCTCCTGCTTTTCTCAATTTCTGGAAAACCTCTGCTTACCAGGATGAAAGTCCATTCTTCTCAACCCTTTCCAACGCAAAAAATCTTTCTTTCTAACCCTCACTGTCTCCCTTAGATTTGGTCTTCCATGTTGTTTTCCCCCCCAGCTGGTGTTTCCTTGATGCTGTGCCTCTCCTATCAGTCTCTGCAGAACTGGTTTGTGGTATAGCGAGGGACCTGGGGGATTGGGGCAGATACAGCCCTGGTTCAAAATGCTGTACTGCATGACAGCAACAGGTCCCTGTGAGGTGGAAGCACGGTTGCTCGGCCAACCGGTGCTAACAGGGAGACAGAGGCTGAAGCCTCCTTTGGTCCCTTGCCTATCCGTGCATATCTGAGCACAGATCTTCCCTACCTCTCACGTACATCTTAGGCTCCTCTGCACACCTCTTACCTGCTTCTCATTCATTTCTCTAGATCCTCACTCCCTACATGCCCCCTAATCTCACTTTTGTATGCTAGGCAGAGTAATTTTGAAAAATAGACATGTGTGACAGAGCTGATTTGAAGGGGAGTAGGCCAGACTTGGTACGTTCACAAATGGAAGCAATCTGGTCTGTGTGGATAGAGCAACAGGGCCTTGTATGGAAAACATCTATCTGAATGTGCTGCACAGAAAAATTATCTCTGTCACCAATTTAAAGTCATATTCCTCCTCTCGTATGTCACAAGCATAAAACTACACTCCATACAAATCTTACATCTATCATTAGTTTCACTGTAATTTATGAAAACCACAGTAACCCTGTGTGAACCCTGAAAATAAGCAAATGCGTATCACCTGCCAGCACTTCTAGACAAAATCACTTGTTTGAAATGAGCTGGAAAGTGGGACATATTTGCACCTCTGGTGTGGAAGGTAAGGGTGATGGGGTTTAAACAAAGAAACTAATGAGCAGTGCCTACATAAATATTTAACACTTTGATATTTTTAGAGCTTATTTTGGTAGTGGCCAAACTATGCAGTATAGCAGCCTTGGCGTTTATGCTGAAGAACATTTTTGAAGGACTATGATACATTGTTATTAAGTGGGAAGACCCCCTTGCCGATAACCAGATCAGAAGGGCTGTACCTGGCACTCCTGAGCTCCCGTTTGCAAGGTCACTCGTGAGAAACATTTCACCTTTTAAGCACAGGTACTGATAGATGTAAATCTAAAGAGGCAGAAGCTTTATCTCACTGTAATCCAGAGCCTGTGGTCCGTGCTGGTCCCAGCTCGAGGCTGGACAGCAGGGCTGAACCCAACGCCATTCTGTTCGCCTGTCAGAAACAGCCGAAGCAGTTGTAGCTCAGCTGCACTGCCCTTTCTAGCAGTAATATTTTTTTTAATTAAGACAATGTCTGACAAAGTAAATTAACAGAAGCTGATGCTTTTAGCAGGTTTTTTTGCTTCAAATGCCTGATGTCAGCTTGGGCCACATGTACATTCTGCACATGCCATGGGATAGAAAAAGTGAAGCCTTCTTTTTCAATTCTCTGCTGCCTGCCCAAACACCACATGTACTGTCTGTTACATGTCGCTTCTGATGAGGTTCATGCTGGGAATTTCTTTTTAAAGGCGAAGTGTTTCTGAAGGAAAGAGTTCAGACTGGGCAGATTGCATAAAGAAAATCTCAGTGTCTCTGACTCGAATGTATCAGTTGTTTTGTGTGGACACCAACAAGCAGTTTGTAAAGGTTTGAGTTTGTCAGGTAATGAAAGAAATAAGAGGGATCAGAGTAAGCAGTGGTGAGAATGGAGCACATGTTTCTAAAAAGTAAACCAACCACAAATATTGTTGTAATTAGTAAGACAACACAGGAAAAATTATTTCAGTAATGCACATGTGTACCTTGCGGAATGATCCTTACAAGCATGAGGAGGCCACTTTTGAAACCTTGATAGGATATATGGCTCTTGACATTATCAGGACTCTGTTTCCTGATTGAGTAATGTGCAAAATCTATGCTGTCCGGCACATAACAAAATCAGAGACATGAACATCCTTAAAAAAATATGAGAATCAAAGGTTCATTATATTAATGTAACATTGTCTGCTGCAAGCCCCCCCCCTTTGGTTTTTTCCCTAAGATATTTTACAGCATTCTAAATTAATAGTCAGCCTAAATTATTTGGAGAATTGTTTTATTAAATACTTTTCAACTACAGGGAGAAAATATGAACCAGAACTATTTTTCCTCTGCAGCAAGCCTGATCCAGAGTTCACATTCTTATCATAGATCATATTAGTTTGAATTCCTTTAAAGGAGGAAAATCCTCAGCCTCAGTCGAGGGATTCAGACACAAATAGACATTAGTGAAGCTTTCACCCCTATCTTTTCCGGATGGCTGTCCCTTCTCTTTCATTGTTTCCTTCCTGTCCAAACCCAGGAGGGCTAAAAGTGCCCGTCGCATTGGCTGAGCCCAGCTGCTGCGTGCCCTGCGAGAGAGCAGGCCGGGAGTGTTCTCCTCAGCACGTCGGACACGAGGTGTTGGAAGCCCAGGAATAGATCCAGGCTCGGGTTTCTGGCGTGATCCATTTGTTTAACCTGTTGGGCCAGCTGTGGAGGTGAAGATATATTTTAGTAGTCAGTGCTGACATCTGAAACAAAGGGGGAAGCTACTGTTCCTGTGTAAACTTCTAATTAAACGCTATTTGTAATTCTTGTTACAGCATGCAAAGATTGTTAGCTTCTCGGAGATGGTGTACTATAGGTGCTTCTTCAATAGTATGTGGAAAAATTAAGAGTGCCTTTACTGAAAAGGAATTCAGAGGTTACCTAATATACATTGAGGGTAAAAAAAATTAATTGATACAGAACCACCTGGATCAATGTTTTCATGGTGAAATGTGGACATTTTCTTCTTAGGTGTCCGATTCCAAGCTGTGCAAGGGATATTAACCTCTAGTTCCCATCTGCTAACATGAGTTGGATGAGTTTGTTCTGCCTGTAGCGTGGGCAAGTGCTTACCTTAGTGAGCAAGAAGTGGTATAGATTGCATTTCTTCTAAACAAATGACAGGCTTGGCCTTCTATGTGGCAACAGAATTTTGATAGGGATTTCAGGGGGTGGGAAATGCCACAGAAACTTGTTTTAATGTGCCCTAAAATTCCTCTGTGTCCTGTTAGAAGTCAGGACTTCCAGTGTGACAGCAGTGGGGAGTCCAATTCGCTGTCCTCAATTCCTACTCTGTGTTACGGGGCAGGTTTTTGGTCTGTGTGGTTTTTCTCTTGTGCTTTGTTTCTTTCATTAGTGTGAGAAATGTAGATTATAGTGTTTCGCTTTTGAAGCTAGACAGGAGAATGGAGTTCTGTTAAAGGAGAGATCGAATAGATGCTCCCGCTTAAATTCTGGGAGCATATGAGGACTTCTCTGAGATGCCCATCACTCAAGGTTGTCTCAGGGTCCTGATCTATGGGTTAAGATATTAAGTAAATAGCAATTTAGGACATTAGTGAAATGTTGGATGGTAATTAGCTATTTGTCTGCATTTCTAAATTTATAGACTCTTATTTTAGTTACCTCAAAATTTACTGTCTGAATCTGTCGATGCTGCAAACCACAATGAAGGTGCAGGTTGCTCACATGAGAACTAATTTTACTACTGTTTAAATGTTCTAGTTGTCCACAGAGCTGATTCAAGATATGAAGAGGTGGTGAATGTACGTTTTGCTGCCTTAATGAAAAAGACAACGTCACTTCTGCTATGAAAAGGGAAGACAGAAAAAAGTAGCAGAGTTGAGCTGGAAAGCAGAGGGGACACGTGCTGCCATCCCTGCAAGAGGGGTGGGGAGTGACCACAGCTGGGGCAGTGGTGGCTGCAGAAACCAGCCGTACACCTGAACTTTTTGCATGGCAGCAAGGCTGGATTTCCAAGATGCTCACATAGGCAAAGCAAACTTGGTCATTGATTTCCTTGTAGCAGGAGGTTACCTGAGGCAGTGCCTGCTTTACCTGGATCAGGAACAAGCTGTGATACCTGGAGGTTGTATTTAAGGTTGTGTTCTTGTTATAAGATACCGCTGAAGTTCTTTGTGATTTCATTAGGCTTGCCAAAGCTTGTGGTTTAGGCTGGAACTGTTCGGCAGGGTTGTGGTGAGTGATTGCCTCAGGAAGAGACCAGCAAGGGCGGCCAGGGGCACAGCAGTGGAAGTGGGAGCCAGGGTAGGAAGGAGTTGCATGGACAACCTTTGCTCTGCATTGCTGAGCTCTTGACTATTTAACATCCTTTAACAGGTTGTAGTACAGCTATCTGTGAAGTAACACAACAGAAACACTTTCTGTCATGATAGTAAATCTGTAGGATGTCCTGGAGAAGATGATAAAAGCAGGAAGAAGTTTGCTGACAGAAAGTTTGCTGTTTTGCTTTCTTTTCTAATTGGCTTGCTCCCTCTTTTTTGTTACAAGCTTGTTTTTAAACCTACATTTGCTTTTAAAATTCACAGTGTGTTTAAAACATTTGAGATTCATCTCATCCTGACAAGGAAGTTGTTTCTCTAAATGCAGTTTGCTGCACAGTAATGCATTCTTGTGATTTTGTGTTTTGGTAGTTCTAGGGGACAGTAGTAGCCATGCCCTAGCACCCCCTTGCCTGTGGAACCATGGCCCTCATGGGCGGCTGGCACCCTGGGCTCACAGCGAGGTGCCCAGCGGCCACAGCACCCATTTTGGTGGCCACTGGCTCTGCTCAGCGCCATGGGCTGCCCTCTGTTACCGTGGCAACTGGCAGATGGGGGGCTTCAGCAGGGTCAGCGGGGAGGCGGCCGCAGCAGCGCATCGGACGAGCCGCTCAATAACAGCCCTTTCAGCTCTGACAGCTCTGCTCTGGCTGGCCAGGAGTAGTTATCAGATTACTTGTATTAAAACCTAATTAAGATGTGTGCCAGTAAATGCAGCATGGTTATTGGATTTGGTGATTTAGCTGCTGCAGGTTGCTGCAATCCAATCATGTCGTTTCAGCAAATTCAGCTCCGTGGAGTAGAGGGAAAATGTTTTACATCAGTAACCTGACAGTGCTGAAAGAGTAAATAACCTCTTAATGCCTCTGCTATGTCAAAGACTGATCCCCACTGCTGGGTGGATGGACACTGCCCACAGATCCTTGCATACTAATTTCTTTCAAATCAACTTTCCAACCCAGAGGAAGGCTGACAGGTTGTACCAGCTTTTCCCTTCACTGCTCGCAGTTGCCTGCGGATTAATGGCCCCATGAGCCCTCCAGGGCAGGGAGCTCGCAGCAGACACCTTGTGGGTACCCCTGCTTCAATAGTGTGTCTTTGTAGAAAAGAAGGAAGCTTTTGGGTTTGTCTGTAGACTGCAGACGAGGGGACAATCTCAATGTAACTCTGTGTGTGCTAGTCCAGCTTTGTGGTGTTGGATGCAATGGAAGTTTATTCACTTTGGTGCCAAAGCTTTGCGTTATGTTTGATGTTTCACATAGTTTCTGTGAGGTTTGGCAGTGGTTGTCTACCCATAGTTGTTGAAATGTAACAAAACTAATCTATCCCTTTCTGTTTCATTTCTGGGCAGGCTAAGGCAGAAGGTTGTAGCTGCACAAAGTAGCAAGGGAGCTTGGAGCCGTTCTAACATAAAGCTGTGTATGAGCTCCAAGTACTGAGGCTCAGAGCAAAACATTTACCCTGAAGCATTCACTACAGCTTGTGATGCCTCAGTTTTGTTCTCCTTCTGTGGAACCACTTGTCTCACAAGGCTGCCTCTCACCTGCCTTCATATAGAAATAGGAATTTTGGTTTAGAGTGGTTAATGGAAAGTTATCTGAAGGGTATTATTATTATTACTACTAAATGCGAGCTTACTCCTTAGTGCCAGGTTGTCCTGTAAGCAGTCTAAACATAATGTGGGTCGAGAGCTACATGTCTTTACCTTGTGCCTTGAAGTAACATGACAGGGCATGGAGTCAGTTCCTGCCCTCCAGCACCCCCAGGCCAAAGAGGAGCAGCCACCCAACATCCCAACTGGACAGATCTTGCCACTTCGGTGGAAAAATGACCCCATTTGGAATGGAGGGCAAGGATACAGTGGTCACTCAGATGCTTAGGACGCAGCACACATTTACCTGGTAGGTGGTGTTGCCAAAGTGAATGTGGCGACTGTGCAACCTCACTCACTCTTATTAGCAAAATGTGCAGAAGGTTCTGTCACCCAGTTGTAAAAATGATGGCAGGCATCTATGTGCAGTTGTAACATATGGGAAGTACAGTGAAGGTGGGTGGAGCTGTTCATTTCTCATCTTGAATCATTTACGAGATCAGCAGGCAGGACAGATACAATGCATATGGGAATGTGTGGCTGTGCTGCACATGTCACACGTAATAGCAGATCCTGTGAGAGGGCCCAGAGCCTGTCCTCAGGAGCTAAATGCACCAGAGCAGGCTGGTAGTCCCAGCGTGCGGACCAAGGGCCAGCTTGGCAGCAGTTTTGGAAGAGCAGACTGGTAGACAGAATTTGAGAATTCATGGATCTACTCCCTCTTTATCTATCACGACCCAGAATTGTAGCAGGGAATGTTGTTAACCCTGCACTCAAGTGCTGGAGGATAGATACAGAGGATAAACGTCAAGTTGTGGCCTGCAAGTCAAACCCAGCTCCGTGCCTGTGCCATCTTTCTCTCTCTGCTCCTGGGGACAGGTGAAATGCAACATGGTGGGTGGTGAAGTTACAAACCAGAAAAGCATAATTGAGTAGTATTGCCATAATTAAACACTTTGCTAATTACAGTAGTTTATCTGAATTGCCCTTTGCATGATCTGAAAGGATACAGAGCTTTACAACAGAGCACACCGAGGCTTGAATCCAGTAATGTGGCTGACGTTTGCATGGGCTGCCTGTGAGTATCCAGTAGAAAGTGTTGTTTCACTGTAAAATTCACATCAGCTGGAAATGTCTTCTCTCTGGGTGCCAGAACTGGAGGAAGTTCCTCGCACTGAAGTGGACACACACTGGGGAAGGGCCTCTCCTTGGGGCTGCATCAGCGGCCAGAATGAGCCCTACTGCAGCAGTGGGCAATTGCTCATTGTGTTTGCTGCAGAGATGTGTGCCGAGGGGTTTGTCTCCTCACCCATCTCTTTAGCTGCCAGTAATAATAATTTTTGTGCAAGAGGTTCTCTCAAAGACCGTATGATTGTTCTTATGACAGACTGAAACACGAGCAGAATGGGAAAATTATTAATTGAATGTAGAAATCAGCAGAAACTTAAATTCTAAGGGCCTGACTCTAGACTGTGGTTGGTAGTTGAGTTGGGCTCTTGTGCATGAGGAGGATTTCACAGCCTCAAGGCCCTGGATAGGTAGGGCAGCATGGGAGTTCTTCCTTCGGCTGTCTGAAGACAGCACTTACCAGTTACACCTCCCTACCAGTACTGCCATTAAGGAAGAAGTACTCTAGAAAGAAAAGGCTAGAAGATGTCTTTATTACAAATCAAGAAGTGCAGTGAGGTCACACATCCCCCTCAAGTAAATGGAAATCAATGGCAAAGCAGCGAGCACAACTCAGCTCTCTGGGCTGAAACGACGACGTTGCCTCCAGCAAACACCACTTGTTCTTGCACTCCCCGGGAGCAAGATGCTCGTAGGAAAGCTACTTTCTTTAAAAAAAAGACCAAGGAATAGTACAAGGGTGGGGTTTTGTTTGTGTGCGGGAGTTTTGGGTTGTTTTTTTGGAGTTCAACACCCCTGAAATCACCTTTACTAAAGAAATTAAACATAAACAGTTCCTGTACCAATGTGGTATGGTTTGGAAGGTATAGGGAGTGTGAAATTAGATGCAGAGCATCTGTATCTGTATTTAGTAGAATCCCTTGTGCTATCGAAGAGGGGGTTTTGTTTGCTTTGTTGTACATTTAGAAGCAGCTGCTGCTGTTTGCAGCTCGCTGCATGTAGTTTTGTCATGGACCCCAGGAGATGGTCCTGCAGCTCCTCAAATCGCCTGTGCAAGGAATCGTGAGGAGAGTAACAGGACTCTGAAATGTGGCATTCAGTGTTTGCTCCATGATTGCTGTGGTCTTATTTCAAGGAAGTTGGCTGGCACATACAGATCAGTAAAGGATCTGGTTTCGATATAGATGTTTGGCAATTTTGTTTCAGTTAGGTTTTATTAGCTTTTTATAAAGAAATTCTGGGGTGTTTACTAGTGCAGTTATTTGAACAATCACAATTTAAAATGTGAATATTCAGAGAGATTAGCTTAGCCGAGTTATGGCAGCTGTACAAGTCAAAACTACCACATGGAGCTGAAAGTAGAAAGGTTCAGAAAATCACAGGCCCTATTGTAAGCGTAGAACTAATTCCATTAAAAGCACCACCTGTATGAGACAGACAACCTAAAAACCTTGCTCAGCTGAAGCTGTATTTCAGTATGTTGAGCAAAAAATGGTTTACAAAAGCAAGTGCAAAGTTGAGATCCAGAACTAACCATGACAAAACCAGTCAGTTCGTGCTCTTTAAGTGCACAGCATTTAGAGGTGTAGGTTTTTCTTTAGACTACTGTTATTTAAAGACAAGAAGCTTCTAAGATGTCAGAAAGGACTTTTAATTAAAGACGTTTCCATTTAAAGAGTGAGATGCATTTAATGTAAAAACACCATTTCCAGCCTATTTGTGTTCACGTCCCTTGGTGCAGGTCCCGAGCAGGCTTTTTAAATTTTTCACAGCAGGACTACTGAATAGTTGCTGGGGACACAATGAGCCAAGGTTCTGTAAAAAAAGAAGTAAAGGTGCGACTGCCGTGTCTACAGCAGTGTTGTCCCAGCTCAGGCGCTTGTTTTTGAAGTGCAAGCACAAGGCCTCTGCGTGCTCCTTCTGATACCCGCCAGCTTGTCCCTCCATTTTGCAGCCCCTGATGAGGGCCTTTGAAGCGACGGGCTCTTGACATCCTTCCCCGGGAATCCCTGTTACATGATTAAAAGATCTATGCTGACGTGCTTCATTAACACTAAGCTTACTTGAAATAAATGGTGTGTTTTGTAACGAGTTTTGGGCATTGACTAGGTTGTAAAGAGCAGCAGACAGAAAACAAAAGGTTTTTGTCACTTTATGTCCAGTTTGTCTGGGGGCTGGTATATTTGGATTTATAATCTGGGCTAGCGTGTGTGTGTGTGTGTGTGTGTGTGTGTGTTGTGGTTATTGAAGCAGCCACAGGGTGTGGAGCTTGCTTTTCTATGGGTATCAGGATGCAGCCTTTACTGATGTCACTTTGTGGCAAAGCAAATCCACTCTCATGTCATGATAAAGCTTATAATCAGAAGTGTAGACCTTTAAAGATGCTTATTTAAAGTGTGAAGAGGAAATGTATTGAATGCCCATTGTAGGAGCAGTACTTCAGCCTGAGCCCAACCACCAGACTGAGCTCTGTCATCTGGGAGCTGCACCCACCGGTGCAAACATCAAAGCTTCTCCCCTGAACTCGAACTTCAGATGCTCTGCAGCCCTTTTATCTGTTTCTTTTCCAGGTTACAGCAGCTTGACAAGCACTGCCAGGCCACTGCCCAGCAGTTAGTGGAGCTGCTCAACAAACAGAATCGGCTCTTCAAAGAGAACCAGCTGCTTACAGAAGAGGTGCAGTTTCTGCGAACACAGGTACCGTGCCAAGAGAAGAGGAGCTCTGAGGGAAATGTTCTGTGGCTTTAGCAGAGAAATCTGCCAGCAGTCTCAATTCAGCTGTTGGGTTGTGTTGCTGCTGTTGTTTTAAATAAGGATTTACCTGATAGGGGAAAAAAAAAAAAAAAGCCTTGCAACTGGAAAGCTGGGCCTGAGTCCCACTTAAACCTGAACTAAATGAGAGAGGTGTTTTGAGGTGACAGTAAGGCACAATTTATTCTTGGTGACAGTTCCTAACTTTCTTATCAGAAGATTTTGTGTTCCTTTTTCAGAGAAGAGGGAAATCCTTTCTTTAACAGCATTAACGTTTAAACAGTAGCTTGATGTTGATAGTTTGAGGCTTTTGCTGACATTTGTCAGACTTAAGTCTCCCTACCACTCTATTTTTAAGTCATTTATCTTTCCTGCTGCTCCATGAGCACTCACCCAAGTGTGAGATGGTGAAGGTGAAATGTGTCTGCTTGAGCACTGCTCGCTGCGCCGCATCTCTGGCAGGGCTGACTTTTGCTTCCAGTGCTCTCCAGGAAGCTGTGGCTCTCGTGGGCTGCTGTTGGGGTGGTTTTGGTCACCATTCTTCAGTCACTGCTCTGGAAATAAGGGAGAGGGGTGCGTGGTTTGGGTTTTTTCTTTGTCTTACATGGCCTTGTTTCATAAGAAAGAGAACTAACAAGCACAGCATGAGGTTTTCAGTAAAATGATCAAATAATTAAAGCCTTGTTTTGTGGCTAAGTAAATGAACTAATTCAACCATAGCAGGACATTTTCTAATTTATAAACTAGCGAGTTTGCCCAGGATAAGCAGAGTCCTGTTAACAAGGTAACAGAAGGGCAGTGCAGGAGATGTAGTCCAGTAGCACACCTAGCAGTAAGCAGAAAATGAATCATCTTAGAACTTTAAAATATTGAAATCCTACTCTTTCTCATAGGCTTTTAGCTGTAGAATTCAATAAATGTTTAACCCAGGAGAATAAAATCCATACTTTGTTTTGCCTTTAATCATGTCAGCCTGTTTGGTTTTACAGGATTTCCTGTTGTAATACAGAACCTTGGTAGTCTGGGGTAGTGTGAGGCTATCAGCATGGAGTAACTCCTGGCAAATTTCAGGACAACCCCAGTGTTCACTCTGTAAGATAGTTTTAAAAGGTGGCTGTTCAGAAACGAAAATTAAAGTTTTTTGTTTTAAGGGAAGCACTCTCTGTAATATGAAGTCTTTCCATGGTCCACAGAGATTTTGTTACTGATAATCTACTTTATCTGGAAGCCAGTGTGCTTTTATGAAGTTTGTCAGAAGTACAAAAATCATACAAAAGAGGAAAAATCATTCAGATATTATATTATACTGCTATCGAGACTTGACTGACAGGAGCTTCCTCTTTTATGTTCATTACAAGTTAATTGTGCTCCAGAGGATACTTTTTAACTTGAGAACACTCAGAAGAGAAGAATTATGTAAAAAGTTATTACAAAATTAGTCCTAAAAATCTATTTGTAGCTATTTAAAGCAACAGTGGTTCTCTAGGGATTGGAATTCATCCCAAAAGAGCCGCCTGGACTATCAGACAATTGGTTTAAGAGAACTAAGGAACAGTTCACCATAAATGGGAGATTTTGTGGCAGATGCACCCACCCTACTAAAGACCTGAGAAAGACCCAACAAAGACAGTGCTAAAGTTTCTGGCCTTGGTGGCACCAGGACTGCCTCCCCCCCTCACAGCTCATGTCTGGTCCACACAGTGGGGGTCAAAGGAGGGAAAGTTGGGGTCCTCAGCCAGTAGGGGGTGACACGACCATGTATTGACCACAGATCAGATTCGACCAGGGTATAAATGGTGCCCCGCCGGAGGACTCATTTGAGTCGGTCCTCCTCGGAGCAGCGGGTCTGCAGTCGGGGACTCTCCCCTTGAGTTGGGACGCCACTTAAGGTAACTTCTCGAGATTGAGAGCCCTCCCTTTTCGGTGAGTGAGTGAGTGAGTGCACATTTTGGATCGTTTGGCCTAAAACTTAAGAATTCTTAACTCAGCCGTGTCTGGTAATATTCCCAACCAGCATATTGATCCTGTATTTGTTGTCAGTGGGATGTTGTCTTGGTGAATGAAGTTTTGTCTGCTTCATTTCAGTTGCAGATTAAAGCTTGAGTTCATTATTTGTGTGCGCGTAGCCATTTTGGTGCGATTCCGTGACAGATTTTAACTACAGAAGGATGTGTGTAGTTAGTATAAAAAAAATCGACAGCAGAATCGGTGTTGATCAAAGCTAAAAGTGACATCATATTCCACATTTTGCTGTATGGCTCAACAGTTTTTCTTTGTAATCAATTTTTTTTTTCTGGGGGGGGGGGGGGCAGGGAAGGCAGGAACCAACTATACCTAATCTTTAAAAAGGATGTAAAATACACTGACCTAACTGTGCTATTGTATCTTGGAACATAAGCCACTACTAACTGCAGTTGCATTATTTCAGGGAAAAAAAATGGGATGCAGCTCTCAAACAGGACACAGATGGAACCAAGTAAAAACCTGGATGGATAAAGAGGAATGAGCAGAAGTAGGTATTTTTTCTGTACCCTATATATAGAGAGAGGGGGGAAGGAGAGGAAGGAGGACTAAAACTATTTGCAGATGTGGGCTGAATCTGGCAAACACTTTGAGACAAAAAGGAGAAGAAAGTGTTTGAAATTGTTGGAGCATTTTGTATTTGTCTTTTTAAGCACTGAAAAATTTAGGACAAGCACTCCACAGCAAAGACAGGTTTATCTGACAGAATTAGAAAAAAGAAAAAAAATCTTAAAGACTTAAATTGGAGAGAAAGGGAACATAAAACTCTTAGCAAGGTGGGAACTTCTACAAGAGTCCAGATTTTACCATAGGTGCTTTTTGGTCTGGATAATCTCTGGGTGTTTGTCTCTTGATTTGGAGTTGGTTAGTACTGTTGCTTCCAATAGTGTTTTCCTTCTGAGGAAGCAGAATCCTCTCTATTTCTTCAAAACGGCTGCAACTTGTTCTGTAATAAATCATAAAACTTAGTGTTGTGTTGAAGGAAACATAATACAAAAAGGTGTATTTGGAGCAGTGCTGTTGGACTCACAGTACTGCTACATAGCTATAGCTGTTCCTATTGCCTTGTAAGAGCCACATTTTTGGGTTTTTTTCTTAATTTAGAAGTCCCAGATTTTAAAACTGCATAATTTATTTTAATCTAATTGACCTAGAGAAATAAAAATAAAAAAAGACACTGACAAACCTATACCTTTCATAGGATTTGTTTTCAAGACTCAGGTTACTTCTACTGCAATTTTGATTTCTACTGTTAGTGTTTGCTGTATGGGGGGAGGAAGAGGAAAAAAAAAGATGTCTTAAAATCCAGCTGGATTCTGGTGTGCTGAGAGTCTGTTTTTCATGGAAAGCTCCTTTGACGCTGTAAGGAAAATTTGGGGGTTTTAAGTGATTGAAAAAAAGTCATCATAAAAGAAACACATGATCCTGCTACACCAAATTCCCTTACAGGCACTGTGAGTTACAAGGCTTTCAGCATCCTTGCTGAAGGATTAACCAAGACAAGTACCACAGGTTTTGAAGGCATCTTTCCCATTCTCAGCAGTGAATTACATGCTTTTAGAATAATCATGTTAAATCTCCTATTCCTGAAACAAGCTCAGTAGTATTTCAGAACAACCACCTGCCTACAACATGATGAAGATGCTCCCACTGTAATTTTCGTTTCCATAGAGCTAAGAAGGACCAGTATGGTGATGTGGCCTGACCTGACAGCATGGGCTGTGCATCAGGCCATTAGACTAATATTTAATAGTGGTATACAGTATAACATACTCAGGTCCACATAATGGTAGTCAAAAGTTTAATTATGGGACTTTCACCTCTTGTTTTGAAAGTTTTGAAAAGATTGGAGTTTCTACCTTTGAAAGTCTCTTACACTGCAACTCGTGCCAAGTCAGGAGGAGAAGAGATATTGAGCTCCCCTCCTGTACCAGTACTAAATTTAAATGTGTGTATCTTTCTGAAAGCTGGGATGCTCCTCACTTGCAGGATCTGCCTTGGTGCCCACCAGTTGACGTTAGTATTTGTCTGGGTTGCTGATGCCCTTGCAGAGCCGGGGTTGCTGCCCAGCTGAGCCAGCATGAGCACAGACCAACGGCATTCGGGCCTTGGGGATGACCCCCAGCTCGGGCTGTTGTCCACGCTGCCACTCTGCCTTCCCCTCTGGAGGGAAGGTTTCTGGTTTGGGTTTTTTTTGTTGTTTTCAGTTTGTGGTGGTGTGGTTTTTGTTTGTTTGTTTTGGGGTTTTTCGTTTGGTTTGGTTTGTTTTTTTAACAGCCAGTGCCATTCCACAGGCAGGAGCTGGTTGTTGGGGTTTTGTTTGCTTTTTAAGCAGGTGAAAAGAAAGTCTTGATTACTCCTTGGATGGAGTTTAGTTAAACTTACAGGAGTGGATGCAGGTAGAGCTCTGCTTGATGTCTGACTGCCCTGATAGGACACGTGGAGTGCTGCATCCCCCAATATTTAGCTCTTCAAAGCCTGTGGCCCTGCAGTTGCAGGAGGTCTGTACCCCCTGGGTGCTGCCTGGCCAGTGGACAGAACTGGGGAGCAGCTCAGGAACTAAGCTTGGATCTGCTGAGCTCCACCTTGGGTTTTTCAGCTGTGCAAATGAGGATTGAGGCCCCTAAGCCACCGGAGTGTTTTCTAACCAAAGTAGTGACTCCTCTCCCTTCCATCAGGAGCACAGGTAACAGCAATTAAACCATCCAGATGGCCATGGGTCTCCTACAAAACCTCCCAACCTGTGCACCCCAGAATACCCCAGTTAAAACAGGTGCCACTGAGGGGAGGAAGCAATTTGTGTCTCGCCCATTACCCAAGTATTCTTGGGAGGAGGAGAAACTTTAAAATGGGGAAGGCCCCTACCTCTCCGTTGACCAACTCACTGGGCAGTTAGCTGGAAATGAGGAGTGACAGACTGGCATCCACGTCTGAAAGGGCTGCGTTAGCATCCGGGCTGTTTGGTGGTATGCTGAGCCTCTGCCAAGATTTGTGCTTTATTTTCAAAGCAGGTGAGGCCTGGGTGGCGTCAGGTGGAGAAATGCCTGCTTTGTCAGTCGAGCTGAGGCTCAGCATCTCCCGAAGCATCCTCACTGGGTAATGGTGGTGACAAAAGACATGAAGGCACCTGAGGCTTTGGGGTGGAAGTAGTGGTACCCGTTTCACATGTGTACAGGCACATGAGGCCTTATTTTTGTGGCTGCAGGTACCAAGAAGAAGAAAATGGCAGCTTTTGAGTTAGAGGCATATATGGCAGTGTGGTGTTGCCAGGGTGGAAATGTTTTGAACTTCGGTGGTACAAACTGCCTGTAGGAAAAGGGGTTCCTAAAAAAAAAGGAGTCTCTACCCTAGGGTAGAGCCTTAGGGTATAGCTTTACTCACTTTAGCAGTGAGGGGGGCAAGCAGTGAGTGAACAGGGGCTATTGCTGGGGCCACCACGGTGGCTGCGTGGCAGAAAAAGGGGGTGGTGAACACCCACAGCAACAACTGCCGGGAAACTTCTTCAGGACCCGAGTGTTGGGGGGGGCGGTGTTTGACCTTTTGAATCAGTCTGAACCCTGATGCTGGCCATCACCAAAACAGAGAGTGGTCTCCCCTGGCTGTCAGGCTCCAGGCACGGACATAAAATGAAGCGCCAAGGCTCACAGGGGCTGTAGCTCATTTGCCCTTGCACTGGCTGCAGACACCACTGTAGCAGTTTGTGTTAGTGCATGTATTTGGGGGAGGGGGGAGGGGAAGAAAAGAAAAGTACCATGTTATTGTTTTTAATTAATTCTTTAATGAACTGCAGCTTCATCAGTTCTCCTCTTTTAACTCAGCCCTAACTGTCTTACCAACTAAGGTGGGGGGGGGGAACAATAAGCAAGCGAAAAGCAAACCCTTCTATTAGTCCTCTAATACAAAACCAGCCAAAGTAGAAAGTTTATTTCTCAGGTCATTTACAGCTCTTAAATTCAAATTTTAGAACTCCAGTGGCTTAATTCTAGGTAGCTCCCCTCGCTCCAATAGGGTTTGCACAACACAGCCCCCAGCCATGCAGGAGCTGGGGGGCTGTGACTGAGCCGTCCCCCCTGGCAGCCGCTTCCCGTTCCGCTGCAGCCACCCGCGCCGTCCCCACGTGCTCCAATTCCCGGTAAACACCCTCTGGCACAAACCTTCCTGGCAAGGAGAAGGAGCAGGATCTCGGACGTGCCCCAAAACAAGAGCTCAGTTATTTACTGCTAACCACGAGCCATGTCTCCGGCGCATGGAGATGCTGTTTTTGCAGCAATCAAATCGCTCGTGTCCTCGCTGCCTGCTCGACTTCTGCCCTGAGACAGAGGCCAGGACCGTGGGCTCTGACCCAGTGCGTGTTTACGTCGCCTTAACCACGTCCGCGTTTCTCTTCTAGGAACTCGCGGGCAGGCTGAAGTGACACAAGAAACACCAGCACAGCGATGGCAATGCGGGCTGCTCACCTACACACCCCTCTCTTTTCTTCCTTTTTATCTTTCAGGTCTGCTCTGTACCTGGGGCTTGGCTGAGGCTCGCCCAAGGCACTTCTGCAGAAAACAGGCACTTGCTGGCTCATTTCAACTGCTTTCTAACTGTTTTTAACTGTGGAATCGTAAATACTTTGAAGAGTCACCAGCCCACCACACTTGTAAGGAAGACAGCTGAAATTTTGCTGAAAAGGCTGGGCTTGCAGGCCAGTTTTAACAGCTGTTACGTAGTGTGGACTCAATTCATAATTTGTACCACTTTTTATAAAATGCTTTTATCTATTTTTATGATTGTACATAGATGCCTTATTTACAGACTGAACTATCAATAAACCTAATTGGAATTTTTTTCCTGGTTCTGTCCTTTTGAATTCAAGGGCAAGCATGTACCTGGGGAAACAGGGACTGTTAAGGCCTGCACAAGCTCACTGCGCTCCTGTTTATAAACTCATCACAGGAATCTCCCTGGGACCTTTGTTTTTACACAGTATTGTCACTTCTTATGCAAAAGTGCGAGTCCCACCAACTCATCCCCGAGAAGAGCGCAGGAATGATTGAGAAATGTTCCATTGAGCATTTCCACAGGGCAGGTTTCCCTCCAAAACACTCAGGGTGAAGCCTTTAAGCAAAGGCACCCTTAGTTACTGAGGGCTAAGCCGTGAGTGCCTGGCTCTCAACACTGAAGTGGGTTTTTAAAACTTACTTTCCAAATCCCAGACTGTTTCAGAAAGAATTTATCTGACTCTTGCTAACTAGTGTAAGATAAACTTACTATATAACAAAAAGGTTTCTACATCTGTAGTCTTCAATGTAGTTGCAGAATTCCATTAGTGAAGGGCAATAAAAAAACCAACCCCAAAACTCAAAGAACAGTTCTCCTTTAATAAAGCTACCTCAGCCAGCATGAACATAAAATGTAACAAAAAAAACAGAAGAAACACCACATGCAGTACTTAACCATTTGCTGCAGGACACAATCTTTCTCTCCCTTGAATTCTAAGAATTATGAGTGGTACGGCCCTTACATCAAAGTGTTTTTTCCTCCCTGTTTCAATTTCCTGCCATATTAAACTGCCAAAGACATCTGATCTCCTCCCTCAACTGCTGCACCAGTGTGACAATAAACACGCTTAACGTGGCCTCGGGTCTTTAGGGACGAGAGAGCCCAATGGAGAAAAGTCCTCCCTGGTCAACCTGCAAGTCTAGAAGGACCCAGTTTTTCTGCAGCAGCGACTCTACTTTGTAGCCATTCATGAGTCATTACACACAGACAGCACCAGCTCTGTCTGACTCCTGTGTCTCACCCAGTTCCTGTCTGCTACTTAGGCACAAAACACTCGGTTTTACATGTACAGGTGCTGGACCAGGCGATCTAACCCAGGACATCCCATGTCTGGGGCCAGAGCATGATCCAGCCTGACCACCAGGTCCTGCTGACTAATCTCCCAGGAGCACCAACCTAGCGCTGGCTGGCACCTGCTCCTTCCTGCTACAAGGTGGGGGGAGAAAAATAAAGAAGGAAAAACAAACAAAAGAAAAAAAACCAAACCAACCCCTGAGATGAAGCACCTCTATTCTGGGGATGCGTTCATGTCTGAGCACTGGGCTAAAGCCCAGCTGAGCGCCTGCTCTGGGGACACTCAGCCCTCCCGGCCAGCCGGGGCAAACCGGCCCAGCTCACGGGCGTCACCAAGTCCCGCTGCCAGCTGCCCTGCAAATCCCACCGTCCCCCCTTCTCCCCTCTCCTTACTCTGGCCCATGGCCCAGCTATGGGATGCGAGGCTTTGAATTGCATCAGACGAGGAATCGCTGAAATTGCGGGTGTTCTGACAGGATCCCTGCGTAACCATCCCTTGAAAAGCGTAACTCGAATTTACTTTTACAAGCGACACAAACCTCCTGGGGTTAACGTGAACCCTGAGTGGAAATGGCCACGGTCCAAAGCACAGATACAGCTTGCGTAGTCATAAAAAGTTATTTTTTGACAGTACTGTAACTTAATAATTTACAAGCTGAACCTGATCACCCAGCATTTGAAATACGTCACAGCGAGTTACAGTTATCACTAGGACTTCACAGCAAACAAAACTTGTAACTAAACATGCACAGATAACTATATATATATATATACAGTGATAAAAAAATAACGATGTACATTTTCTTGTAAGAAGAAATTAAGTAAATTCTTTGTGCATTTCAGGATTGAAACATCTAACCTATATAAAATTACTTTAAAATATGAAGTAAATATTTAACCCAAAACTCGAGAAATCTTTTGTAATCTGCAATATAGCCTTCTCATTTCAGTTTTTCTTTCTCTGACACAGAACAACTTAGGAATTTTATCCTCTAAGATATTTAATAGTAATGTGCAGATATAAAAAATACGTCCTTTGTGGCAAGCTTGAACATATATATATATATATATATATATATATATATATATATTTACAAACCTCCAGAACAAATTAGCATTAAAAAACACAGAAGTAGCAGATTGACATAGTGCTTTATTTAAGCTGTCTGTACGAAGGAAAATAATGTGCATCCCTATCATATACGTGTAAAAATACTAAGGATGTACAGTGTACAAAAAACAGTTTCTTGTAGTTATTTCACATCCTCGTGGGTCATATACTTAAGGAAATAAACAGTTTAAGTATGACCAACAGTAATACGGTTTCTTGGGTTCATAGTCGTGTCTGCTTAATATCCTTAACCGTATGACTAGATCTTGCATGGATCTAATGAAAGAACTAGCAAGGTCAAGAAATGTCACAAACTGTAAAGCTACAGGGAGGTAATTCAATTACCAATTTAGAGGTTTTTATTTAAATAAATACTTTACATTTCATGCTTGCCTGTAATGCACTACCAGGAGCAAGATAAGGAAATTCTACTGTAGACAGTACAAACAGTAGCAGCAAAGTGTGTACATTGAGGTGTAATATATAGACCCTGCAGTTTGTAAGGAAAGACCTTACTTTTGTACTCTAGGAGAAGCACATGGCCCCTGCAAGAACAGTCAGCTTTAAGAAGCCGCAAGTAAAGATGGAAAAAAAAACAATGTAAAACAATACTGGAATAAATGTTCTTTAAGCAACAGGAATGTACTGGAAGATGGTTTAGTGTGGAAAGCAAAGCTGTGTGCAAAACTGCCAAAATCCAAACAGAAGTGACCCATTTCCTCCGAGATGGCTGCCGTACACGTACACTGTCTGTCATGGAAGTCAGTACAAGCTGGAGTCCGAGCATGAGAGGTAACCAGCCACCAGCGCCTCTCCAACAGCCAACCACAACCGCACCCGCAACAGCAGAGCCCCTCAAGTTTCTCTTGGCACCGCTTGCCCATTTGTCTTCCACCCATCTCTAACCCGGGTAAGAGAGAGAACCCCCATCCCCAGGCGGCACAACATGGCCGCCGACTCTCTCCGTAGCACAAACTGGATCAGCGACGTTGCAGCAGACAGGCAATGCAACGCCAAGTGAAGCCTTAAAAGGTTTCCGAATAATTCCCCGGCAGATATTTACTGCAAACCACGTTCTAAATAGCTGGGCGATGGTGAGCGAGCCACAGGGCTGCTTCTGCAGGCGAGGAAGGGCCGGGCAGAGGCACGGCGCCCCTTGGCCATCACCTCGAGGCGCCCTGGGCCGAGAAACTTATTGCTGTTACGAGCTGAGAATGTAGGGGACAAAACACAGGCGTGTAACACAGGTTTTGAAGTTTTAGTCTGTAAGTCTGAGGCCTTTGCAGAGAACTAATTAATGCCCATCTATTAGGTACTCAGTTACTGCAGTCAGTCACTCACTGCGTCAGGGAAGAGACCTCGACACCACCGGTGCAGAACAGCCCTGCAACGCACAACTTCCCCACGTGCTTAGTGTTACAAGGTGACAGAATGAGATCCCACGTAACTAGAATATACATCGTGATATATGTCTGACTGATTATCCGTCACTAAAGATAAAACACGAAACATGACAAAATTGCCTAAATTAGTCTGTGTCTATAGCTGCCTTGCTAAAATGCCCGTCCGCCCCTTGACCGTCCCAGCACGTGCACTGCCAGCAGTGGGCTTCATGCTAGGGCACGCAACTTGCCACATCAAGAGGCTAAGGCATCTGTGGAGGAACACCTCTCCTTCCAGACTCACCCACTCACTCACACCACGCAACCGGGAGCGCCCCGCAGCACCACAGTCCCGGCGGGAGCACACGAGGAGAGACTTCCAATGATAATCCCATGGAGTCAGGGGCTTCAAACGTCGTTAGCAAGGGCAACGTGCGCTGCCGCCACGCTGCGTGACGCCCCGACTCCTAGCACCAAAGGGTTTATTATTAAGATTATCATTGCTGAAGATCAAAGCTGAAGTTTATGCACGCGTTCTGTTAGGTACGGATCCTCGGGAATGGAAAGACGTTGTCCTATCAGGGACATCTCGCGACATTTTAAATTTGGTCAGTCGGGTACCGCGGTTACACGTAACACGCTGGCTCTCAGGACTCTTTTGGTTGAGGGCAAACCTTCCTTGAGAATGGCCGATGCCAGAAATTGACTATTTTAATTATTAAAATAAAGTGCTTCTCTTGTAACCACTCTGGTCTCGTTGTTCAAATGCAGTTCCTTCATATAGAACAGAAAATTTCTGTTGTGCTGTCGGGCTCTTACATCTCAAAGCACAAGATGGAGCTTTTCTGTCTGTTTGCTTTTAACCCTTTGGCACGTGAAGTTGGAATCCGTCCCCTCCATTGCCAAAGAATTAAAAGCCAGGATTTCGTTCACCCGAATCTGATTCTATGCGGTACGTACAATTTCAGAGCCTTGTTAAAATTTCCACATGGGAGAAAAGTGCATTATTCCCTTCAGCTTGTACAGTCCTTCCATATATTACAAAATTAACTGCTCTAAGCCTGTTCTACCTAAGATGTAGCAGCATTTGCAAACATGACACATACAATCCTTATCTCTAAAAATAAATACTACCGCAGTATAATTAAAAAAAAAAAGAATACTCAGAGTTAAACACCTGGAGAAAAAGCTAATTCACAATTTCAAAATAAAAACAAGTAAGGCAAACACCTGTTTACCTTGGTGCACACGTTTTGGTGAAAAGCCATACCATTATGCCTGTCTACATTCTTCAGCCATCAGAGGTGATGTGTATCATGACAGAAAAAGAAAAGCATGAGAAAGATGTTATCTGGTGCAAATTATAAGACCCCTTAAACAACTTCAACTGCTGCTTTTACGCCTTCATTTCTTGCATGTATAATGTTCGATTCTTCATGATTGCACGTGAACCTGGAAGTTCTAAGCGGCAGGCTGGGTGAGCCCAGCCCTTCTGCTTCTTCTGTAGTATCCAACAGTAATTAAAAAATTATATATATATATATATTTATATATATCAACAGTTTAAGTCCTTCTCTCAAACATTTCCCAAACGAATTCCAGCCAGGTGTTAATGACAGAGACCTGCTTCAAGTAATGATATGCCTAACAAAAACCTTGCATATGTACATCACCACCCCTACGTTGCCTTGTTCTAACCAGCACAAACAGATGCAAGAAAATGTCATGGGCTAGTCTTTTTTAGATCAATTACAATTCTGATTCATCTTCTGGAAGAAGATAAGCTGGGCCAACACGTTTTTTATGTTTAGCCTCCACTGTGATGAAAAATAGATGACTACTTGTGCACAAAGTGTACAACGCTGAAGTCAAGTCATCTACCTCCAAAGGAATCGTGAGTAACTTCTTGACGTTGCCATTACACTGAGACTGTGGGCAGCAGCAACAGCAGGACAGCGGAGTAGAGAACAATCTCCTATTTCATGCAAAACCAAAATGGGCTTTAGGTAGGTTTGGGAAAGAAACTCGATCAATTTGGAATGGTCTCTGAAAGTGCCCCCACTATCTGAAATAGTATCTAGCACTGGTGGTGATGTTCAGGAATCATTTTCAGTGATAAACCTAGGATGACGGTGAAGCAGCAGAACAAAAAAGTTATTCTCGTCCACTTGCAGAGTAGGAAAACTGGGGGAAATGCGGTCGCCTCTCATTGTCCATGCAGTCCATACCATCCTCGTCATCTGCATTAAGGGAGAAGTTCAAAATGTCATTATATTTGCAACCAAATGTTATCGTTCACCGGATACGCATGACATCTTTCACATTCGATGCCGAAGCTGAAGGATGCCCTTCCAGCAAGTCACTGTTTACTGAATTCAGGATGGGTAGGTTGGTTTGTTGGCTTGGTCACGACCATCACCTGAGAACCTCCATCCTCACCGCCCATTCCAGGCTGCCCAAAACACACCAGCACATCTAGCGGCTGCCAGCGCAGAAGCAGCCAGTTTCCTCTGCTTCTGAAGCTGAGTGCAGGAAATTATGACCTTACTGTAGACGTATTTAAATACTCCTCCCTTTCCAAGGGAGTTAAAAGGAAAAACAGCTACAAAATGAACAATTTGTTCAGGTTCTGTGTGTTTCAATTCTTACATATTATTTTTTTAGCAAACTAATTATTTTTACAGTATTTACTGGGATCAGAGGAAACACAGACCAAGCCAAATTCATAAATATTTTTATTTACAGAATTCCTGCAGTGCCAATGGAAACCAGGCACCAGATGTTGCCTAACTCTGAGAATTTGGATCTACATTCTCACACGGATTTTTTAATAGTGCTTATCATTAAAGACTCCTATTGTAACTGTTATTCCAACGATGTATTTATAAGCAACCTTTAGGAAATATACATCTTTTGTATCTTCACATATTCTACATATAAAATCTTGAGCTATCGCAGGTTTGGGCAATTGCTGTGGTTAGGCTGGGTCACTTTTGCAGTGCCTCTCAGTTCCTGCAACTTCATACACAATCTCCCTTTTACGCTGTCAATTTAAATTAGATTTGTGTACAGAGCTTGTTTGTTCGTTTTGCTCTCAGTTTGATTACTGTAGCTACAAGATATATTTTCAATTTTCACTTAGCATGATTGGTAAGACTTTGATATCTGAAAAACTGGCCTAAATGTTATGAAGATTATTTCTGCAACTATGTAAGATCTTTAGTTCAGCAGTAGCTTTCTGAGGCACAGATCCCTCCATCCCTAAAACACATTTTAACCCCCTTTTGCATCATCACATCAAGTGATACCAAATTAATAATTTAAAACTGTTTCTTGCTGCAATACCCAGAAAAGGAAAAAAAACCCCGTGTGGTCCTTGAACCACTGCAGTTCAGTAAAAATGGTAGCATTGGTATTGATCACCTGCTCCGAATTCAATAAATTTAAAGCTGAACTCTTGGTAGCTTCCACATATTTTGCATTGCTTCAACCTTCAATGGATAAATCGCCATTCTCATTGTATACATGGAGTTTCAAGAGATCACAACGTTAGGATATTGAATCAATGGACTCCAAATTGATCCAAATTTTAGCAAAAGTTGTTCAAATTACAAACATGAACAAATTCTTCTCAAGAGAGATGGCAGAAGAAAGAGTTATTTTTTTTCACCCAAGGAAGACTTAAAATCATTTAAATGGCTGTGTCCAGACACTACAAATGCAAAATCCAGAAAATACTGCAGCTCAGTATACCAACAGAAAACTGCAGCGAAACCTGGGAATCCTAAAGCACCAGAAAATGAGCGAGCTCTGTGAACAGGTAACCAACCTTAACTATCACCTGTAACTGTCTGCCTTTGTGATCCTCCCTCCCCATCCCCAAATTTAAAAAAAATAACAATAATCTCACTTAGAGAGGAGATTCATTCAAGAACTCAGCAGCAAGATTTTAAGTGCTCTGGCGTGGTTCAGTAGCTCCGTTGAGCCCTAGCTTGGCCAAACAGACCATGATTGGTGTGTGTGCAGCAGCAGATGACAAAAATACAAACTGTGGAGAAATGACATTTACCCCAACAAGAAAAGTCTGTGAAAGGCCCAGTGCAGCCGTTACATCTGTATTAGTAACTCCTTTAAGAGCTGTGCTGAAGCACAGAACTGGATAGGAAATTTCATTTTCAAGTAATTGCTGCCTACACAAGAGACATCCACTTGTCTCTGGAAGGTCTTTTTTTTTCTTTCTTTCTTTTTTTCTCCTTAGGTCTTCCAAGTATTTTAAAATATTAAAACTCGCTACACGTGGATAGCCCACATGCTTAAGGCAGGGTCCATGTTCCAAGTACTTTACTGAACTAGGACCTTAAGGGCCAACCAGCAGACATCTGAAGCTGCTGTTTTCCCTTATTTAAAAAGAAAAAACACATAATCCAGAGTGATCTCAGATTCTCAGCTTCGTAACTGCTCCTTCTTTAAGAAAACGCTGTCATTGAGAGTTACTGTACACACTTCCATATGAAGATTTTTACTAACAGTGAGAATAGCTTTTCCATTCAAACAGAAAAAACCTTACACGGTGGTTTATTATAAATTGTTTATTTTTAAGTTATGTTTATGCATAATTTCTGACTTACATTTTTCAGGCGGCGTTATTGTAATAGTCTGAGCTGTAAATTCTTCATCAAAATACCTGGTGTCTGTCTCAGATGTCACTTGAGGTTTAAAAGGAGGTACAAGCTGAAAGGGACCAAGAAAGAAAGTGAAATTACTCTACCTGAAGCCAGCAAAATTACTACCAGGAAAACAAATGACTTATTCTTTTTCTCTGCACCCCAGATCAAGTGAGTAGCTCTGCAGAGAGGCAGCTGAGTCTGTAACTTCTAGTGAGAGACAGAAGCCATCAGAGTCAACCCCAAAAATACCAGTTCAGGCTCTAGCTAATAGCTCAACATTGCTAAACTCCAAGCATGGCTCTCGTGTGACTTGCAGATAAACTGAGCTGCATCATGATAATTGCCTAGAAACTCCGACTTCAGGCCACTCTCATGAGCTGCAGGGATGCTGGGCACTCTTTTGAAGCAGTCTTGCAGTCCACCTTCTATCCAGAACAGTGGCCTGCGGGCCCAAGATTTGAACTGGAAGGCATACTCAGTATGGAGTACGATGGGATATCCAAACAATGCAGTAAGTATAATACTGGAAATGGGGCGGGGGACAACAATATTTTGGGTTGTACCTGGAGTCCTTTGGTGTTCCTTCCTCATACATGATTTAAAACACACCCCCTGAAGAGAGGGTATCAATGTCCCTTGCTATGTAAGAGGGTACGTTATGGCTCACTGATGTTATCAGAGCCCATGTGTGCTTTTCACTGGTTTTGTGTTATTTCTCTCCTCAGCTCCAGACCACCAACACTAAACAAAAACTCATTTGTTAATTACCCCACAGCAAAGGAAGCAGAGCTGCTGCTAAATCCCCTCCCCTCAGTAAGTTCAACACACTAGACAATTTACGATACACGTTGTGCTCTTCTCTTTTATGACAGTGTTTTACAATAGTAAGAGTCTTCATTATTTTACTGTGTTTGATGCACAAGACTTTTTTTTTTGTACAGTTTGGAGAGATCTGCATGAACTGGTGAATGTCAGAAGCAGCTCTGGATCTCAGCGCTAATCAAAGGAAACTACACAATCCCCAGAGCCAGTCAAAACCTAAAAATGCCAGCCTGTCCTATGAGGACACGACTGTGTAAGCAGGGAGTGCTGCACAACCAGGCAAAGAAAGGCTTTCCACGTGATGCTCTTCACACTAGGTCTCTATCCAGAAAAAATTTAATATTAATTCCTACTACTTTACCATTTGGGATGAAGCATAAGGGATTAAAATGTGGTAAAGTGCATAACCGGGCACTTAAACGTCAAGACAACAGCAAAAAAAAAATCTGAGTACATACTAAAGCCTCTATTTTATCTGACTCAAATCTTCAGTAACAGGCCGAGCAATTATTAAGCAAAACTAAATCTATTACTTGCATATACTCAGGAGGGTACAAAAAAAGCTCATTAATACTTTTACAAAACTAAATTCAGTTTCCTGAATAGAAAACATACACCCACAGAGAGGTATCTGAAGTAAAGGTTTTGGGCACTGTAGGATAAATGCTTAAGGAGATATATACAGATGCTCAACATAAGAAGAATGTTGCAGGTATAGATCCAGTTATATTCAGTGTTTAAAAACAAAGCATTCTGTTTTGTTGTACAAATCCTCACACTCTTATGAAAAACTTTGTATGTGTCCTGGCCATCCCAATCAATTCTGCACTATTAAAGCAGACTTACAAAGTCGTACGTCCTCCCTCAGCAAAGCAGCCACTGAGTTACTCCAGTGAACATCCCAGTCTGCCACTCAAAAAGGCAGATTTCATGAAGCCAAGTAACGCACTCTGCACAAGGCCAAGTGACCACCACTGGGCGTCCTTTTAAAAGACGCTTTCACAGTTCTCAGCTACTGAAGTAAATGTCAGATAAATTCAGTATGAAAAAAACCCACTGATAACAGGTTATTGTAACAACTTTACTACTTCCCTGATTGGCATCATTTTTTCCAGATCAGAAACAGAAAATACCATTTCACAAGAATGACAGCTTTGCATATGAAAATACAAGCCTCAGACAAACGTTCTTGTTTCTCAAGTCAAAGGCCAAGAGCCAACGTCTTTCCAACGGCGCAATACACGTCCCCAGCAGCACAAACCACTCTGTGGAGTCAACCAGAGTCCCCACGTGCTACAGCTCCTGTGCGAAGAGGAGCAAACGCTCACTCTGTGGTCTCTAGGTCAAGGTAGTTCATGAAAAACGAAAGGAAGGGCAGGGTAAGATGATAATATGTAGCAATATATGGATCTGCAATGGGAGAGGAAAAAGATAATGCATTAGCTGACAAGTTTCTTCCTCAGAAACTTACTGGCTAATTACTGGTTTACTCAGGGTTTTTTTCCTTTTTGTTTTTTTAATTTCACTGAAATGAACAGGCCTCGCTATGACTTTAGATCACCCCTTTGTTCTCTCCATCTTCTGAAACAGTAATGGTTATGAAAATACTCTGAAAACTTCATTTTAGGAAGATAACCTTTCAGAGAAAGCAGAAGCACACAGTATGGCAGAAATTATGTGTGCAAGTGTATGCAGGAGAACACGGTGCTTCAAGACCACACGTAGGAGACTGGAGACAGAGCCATTTGAGACAGATTTTGTAAGCCATGTCACCAACACGCCAGGCCACTCTGCAGAAACTTGGCAATCATCTTTCTGGAGGGGTGCCACCTTTGTTCATTAGCTGTCAGACTGTATTTAAAAACAGAAAGCAAAATCTCCACAAATTTCAGCTGCAATGAAACAGCTAGAAAGACAAGTAAGGTCCAACTGCTGCAGAGAGAAGCACCAAGACAGACACAGAGCCTGAACCAGAAGCTCCTCTATCCATCCCAAGGGGGTCTGAACCTGAGGCTCAATGGCCAAGAACAAACCACCCAACATTAACCGCGGCTCTGATGATCACCACTTGATGATCCCTCTCTACACCCAGCAGCACTTCATGCCTGGTGCCACAAGGAAATGGTGCCCAACTGCTATCGCCACAGCTTTGCCCCAATCCTGACAGGACAAGTCCCAAAGTCCAAGCGTGATGTGGGCACTGCCAGGCACACCCAGTAACCTGCGTCCAAAAGGAGCGCGATGAGCTTTGGTTGAGCGCAGGCCTTGTCAGTCTGCAGGAAAACTGTGCTGCTCCATCCTGGCTGCCAAGCTTAAGTGTGGGACAATTTTCCTCCTCAAGCGGTCTGGCCAAATTCAGACAGAACACACTCCAACCAGGCTGGAGACTGCACCTTCAGCACCCAGCTATTCACTCTTAAGGACCAGAAATACACATTTTCTGTGTTCATGCATATATATGTGTGTGTGTACAAGCAAAGAAATAAAAGTAAACTTAGTGTGAGTTCACTGACTGTAAGAGTTGATGCTTAAGACAAGAATCCAATTTCACAGCCATCTGTCAAGCTGAACCTGCCCTGGCCATTTCCAAGGCTGAGTGTGAGAAATGAGAGCAGAAGCAGCACCAATTTCCTAGCATCTCTATTAACTCCAGTGAATGGCATGTCCTTTCGGCATCCATTGAGAGCAGCGTGAGCAACACCCCTGGCTTTCCACAGTTCCAGGCTTGGGCAGCTTGCCACCCATGTCTCGGGGGCAGGTACAGTACCTTTAACACCCACACAGTGATGGATGGACAGGCTCAACCCTACACCTTGAGCTTCCTGAATAACCTTACGAATCCTTCACCACACGAGAGAATATGTGACGTTATTTGCCCAAAGACAATGTGCCAGGAATCGTTTGTCTTGGTGCTTTATAGGAAGTGGCTGAAGCTACTTCAATGTAGCTGTGATGCGCTCAATCTGCCACATGCAAAATATGATGCTTAAGAACACCCACCTGATCTTCCTTCTTTTAATTCAAAGGGCATTTTTCTTCCAATGAACTCAAAATTAACACCACCATAAGAATCCCATCCACCAATAGACTGCAGCTGAATAGTACACTGAGGTAAAGTGCAAAAGCATAACGGGAGCAGCTATACACCCCCCACTGTCTTATTCATTTAAAGAAACTAGATAACTAGATTATAACCGTGAAGTTCCCAAACACATTCATTCTTTACGTATCATATAAATACTAAAGAGTGAGCACTGTTGTTCAATTTCAGGTTTTATTCATAAGGAGTAACTACTTGAATCTCACTTATGGTTCAGCTTCAGTATGACATTTCAAGGTGTCCAGTTAAAAAAAATCACTGCTGCATCTCAACATGTATGCCTCTTCTTTACTAATAAATTACAATGTATGAGATGAATTCTGCTTTTCTCACAGTTTATGTATTTTGAAAATTTATTATAAAAATAACTACAAAATAGGTATTTAAGTAATGTCTTGTCTTGTCATCATATACTGTATTTCAACAGTTTCCATCTAGTTCATTATTCAAGTCTGACATATGTCAAAATCTCTGGCGAATGTCACAGTTCTTTCTGACCATGAAAGTTAATTAAGTATTGGTAATTAAGTGTTCATGATTTGATGTCCAGAAACCAAACTTTCATATACCTTAAACTTTCCCAGAGAACCAAAACTGCAAAGCTGCTATTTTCAAGAATCAAACAGAAGAGACAGATTTGCCAAATCAGAACAGCGGAAAAAGTAAATTATACTGTGAGAAGAGAATGGGGTCACATCACTGAAATACGCCTTTGTTTTTCATCACAAGCATGCTCAGAAACATGTCACAATTCACAGACAGACTTCTCAACTCAAAAAAAGTGTATTTGTATTAACAAACTAGCTAACTTACTAAATGACGTTCCAAGTACAGTCTATTTTCACATAAACTGAAACTCATTAACTTACAAAATATCACAAGAAAGCATTTTAAAAGGACACTAGTGAAGCTCGTCTCAAAAGTGTTCATTTTTCTGATGCACATCCTAACGTTCCCTCATTTATAGATCTTTTAAGCTCCTGTCAAAGCCAATGCTTGGTGACCCTAAAAATCACACAGAGACACTAACACCGCAAGACCTTACTTCAGTCTTTCAACGTTAGACTCTCAACATGGGGTGTTGCCTAAAAAGTCCATTTTCCATGTGATACGGTGCTGACAGAACAGACAGAGAGAAACCACATCCCCCAAGACCAAAGCAACAATTTAAGTTTCAGACTCAGACAATCCTTACGGGTATTTTCCTCCCCGTAAATTCAGGCAGCTGGGGGAAGGGGCGGGAATCAACCACTGCTCATAAAGTTTGGAGTATTGCTGGGAACACGATGAAAAGATCAGACCAGCCCGCACTTTCTGATCTTTTTACTACTTTGCATGGCAACAACACAAAAGCAAATAACGAGGGTCATTGCTACAAGCCTTTGTTGCACTGCAGATAATTGTACAAAAATAGTACAACTCAAATAGCAGTGGCCTAAAGCCAGATGTTGGCATTTTCCTATTTCCCTCCTGCCCTTTCCCTTAAAATCTGACATGTGAAAGTACTTAAATGTGCATTTAAGATTATAGTTACGTTGCAGATTTTGCCAGGTCTGAACCCAGGGCTTCAATCATGGGATTTCATCATCTGCTGGTTTTGTGTCTTAAATAAAGCAAATAAATGAAGAGTGAGGAACAGCTGCTGGGCTTCAGAGCATCTCAGCTTCAGCCATCACTGCCACTTGCCTCTGCACCCTTCTCAATACCAACACATAAATCTGTTAGCACCCTCTAATTTGCTTCAGGAACAATTGGAGGGATTATCAGGAATCGGATGGATATATATATAATGTGAAATATAGGTATGTGAAATATATGAAAATATATATATGTGTGTGTGTGTATATATATATCTCAGCCCAAATTCCCATACAGTTTCTTTCTTCTCCTTTCACTCATGTTATGTCAGGAGGAAACCCAGGCTTGGCTGAAAGGTGTGGATCTCCTTTGCCATGAGGCTACCTGAGCGCTTCAAGCTGCAAGGCTGAAGACATACACAGATTCCTACCTTTAAATTAACGCCCATGTGGTTTGTGTTCGGTGAAAGACCCTAGACAGAATATCCGACAACTTGAGAATATTTCTGCAACCCAAATAAAAATCTGCTAAAACAATTCACAAATGAGTAACAGAGGAATTTAAAAGAGCTTCCTGATTCTAGCTAAAAATAAAACAAATATTTTCTTTGTAAGTATATCAGCTTTTGAAGTCTTCAGAGGTTGCCAAACTATTCAATTTCTCATACTCAGGCACAGAGATAAAAACTCATCAGGGCTGAGATGATCACAGGGAGAACCTGGCACAGGCTGCTCTCTTTCATATGCCCTCACGGTTTTTCTGCCAAAAATAAATACATCCGATCGCAAATGCTAACTACTATACATTTTTCATTTAAAGGCAACGACCTTCTCTGCTCCAGTGTATCATACAACATTTTATTAGCACTGTGTAGTACCAAATTAGTTTAATTACTTAGCAGTATCAGAGTGCTAATAATTCCATTTGACCATTTGGATCCATTTGACCTGACACAGCTACTGTTTGTTGCAGGAAATACTCCAAGTTTACAGATAGATAATTCTATCTCTAATCACACCAGTAAAGTGATAACCTAGTAAGCACAGGGATGTATTTAATCTCTAGTCAAAATGGTAAAATTAGCGGCACAGGAGCACAGTGTGCACACACACAAAACTATCCCCCAGCAACTACTTGGAATACACAGGATTTTTTGGTCTCTACTACTCTGAACGTGAAGTTCAGCTCCGCCATTGCTAACAGAAACGCACTCCTGAAATGCAGCCAGAAAATTACAGTTTCATGGTGCATAAACCTCAGGCAAGCATACTGTGAAATATTTTTACTATGCAAATAATTACATCAACTATCAATTTCATCAAGTGACCCTACTGTTGAAGACTGTGCTACTAATAATAAACCGCAACAGAAGCAAGCATTGAATAAATCTATTTGAAAATCAAATCGGTTTGATGCACATTCCTCCCAAGTTATTTTAGAATACCAAAACCTCAAAGATATTCATATAAACGTTCTGATAAGCATACTCAGTGAAAGTTCACTAACCTTATTATTATGTTTGAAGTTTATATTCCAGAGCACAGTCTTACATGCTGCACACTCCAGAACCGATAAGACTGAGTGTGCGGAAGGAACAACTGGATATTTTAACCAACTAGACAAACGGCTTCAAAGTAGGAACAAAACTAGTTTTTAATTACACACAAAAACATACTGTCAGAAGTCATTTTCATGGGTTATTTTTCCATAAAGAATGCACTGTGTGCCAACACTGCACAAAGGTAGTTCCTATGTTCCCTGAAGTAAACTGCTCAACTGAGGAAATCCAGTTCACTTCTTACTGGCAAATTTAGTTTCTCAAAGCAACAGTGGACAGAGTAAACGAGTGACTACAATTTCTCCAGTTATGATACTCCAATAAGCCATATCCACCTCCATGACCATAAAAGCAAAACACCTGCATTTATATATGTATATATATATTTATACTTATATAATATTTCATATATATCTATACCTGCAAAATACCTCCTTTTATTTTAATAGCTTAGAATAAGATCTTGACTGAAAGACATTTGCCATGTTGATTTGGAAAGATTCAAGGCACATGCTTAAAAATTAAGAATATCTATATTGTCTTAAATGTGATGTTGAACACAGTGTAGAATTAAGAGCTCTATTTCTACTGTAAAATAATAAGAAATCTTTTACAACAGAGCAAGAGTAATGTAACAGCTTTTTCTTTCTCACCTACTCCTAGCACATTGCAATCCAATTGATTTCAGTGGGTTTTTTTAAACTCTGGAAAGGTTCTCAACTCATATTTTTAGATTTTATCCTCAAATTGCTTCTCTACAATGTCCCTATACAACCAACCAGTGGTTGAGTTCATAAAGTACCCCAATTAATACATTTACCCTGATGATTTATTTTGAAGTTTCTTGAAACCTCACAATACTGCCAGGGAAAAATCACACTTGTATCAAGTAACTTCAGAGTATCGTATTTTATATCAGCGTACACAAGCTCTTATTTCAATCCTGGTATTTGTCAGAGAAGTACCAAACCAACCACCACACATTTCTAAAATTCCAGTTCAACAACTGAAAAAACAGTTTGTATCATTGACATTGTAGCATAAACATATTCTGCTTATTCGTATGTCTGCCGTTTTTCTTTTATTTGAACAAAGCAAAAAAAGGAGAAAAATCTATCTTTTGAAATTACGCAGCTCAACTGGCAGATTAACAGTGTAAAACAGTTGAAGGGGGAAAGACTATCAAAATAGAAGGGGTTTATAGCAACAAGTAAATTCTTACACAAGTACTGAGATAAAATCAGCTTCTGTATATAAAACAACTGAAGTCAAATTGAGTTTCATTACTGAGTAAGACAAATCCATTTTCTAAAATCATCCCCAAAGTGTTGATCATTACAGGAACAGGACTGGGTTTCAAGAAAACTGTTCCAATTGAGTTCTCAGTACTCACTTTCTCCACAAGCTGTCTTGGCTCAGTGTTTTAATGCTATTTTAATTTTCTTAGATCTCTCTTGAAAAATAAGTTTGAAAAAGTTTTCTACTTAAACACAAACAGTCATAAAGCAGATTTCTGCCATAAGTCCCTTCCAATCACTTCATTTTCCTATTTCCATAAAACAACTTTTCAATAAAAAGGCAGAAACAAAAAGATTATTCAGGATAAGCCTCCATTAAATTTTCTCACATTATCTTGAGTCATACACCTATTTTTCTCTTGAAGGCCCAGGAATTAAAAAAGGAAAGGAAAAGATTTGGACATTTACTTAATAAAACAAAAATCTCTGGTGAGTTCAAGTTGATTTTCAAAATTTCTTTTGCTCCACTAACAAATTATTACTGAAAAAAATCCCAAAAGATAAAGACAGTACACCTAATTCAGAATAATTATTAATTTGTATTATTTGTTCAATGACTACCAGTTGAAACCACCCTGCAGAAGCCAGATTATTCAAGGTCATATGAAGACATACCTTTTTATCATATACATCTTGCCAGTTCACTCCAGCAAAGAAACTATGACGCATGATTTCTTTTGCATCATCTGGGCCTCCACCAAGTCTAAAGAGAGTGGGGGAAAAAAAAAATCTTATTAAACAAGCATTACTCTTAAAGGGAGATTAAGTTATTGTAATGGTTGGAAAAGTGACCATTTGTTTTTGACTATCTGGAAACAATTCTCACTTGTATAATATGTCATTCTCATCTGTTTAATATGAATTTGGGTGATCTCATGAGACAATGAGATAGCAGAAGTATCCTTGCCATGGTCTATTCTATTTGATTATTCCAGCTACCATGTTCATTACTGTCCATGATGAGCTTTTTTAATAATTCATTCATTATAAAGATAATTAAGTTTAGTTTTCTTGAAAGACCAACTAATGTTCTAGCACTATTAAAAACCAAAACCAACCCAACAAAGCTGACAAAATTTGGCCAAGGAGGTACTAGGCACTGAATCAGTAATGACTCACGCATCATTTTTATACAGTGTTCACTGCTGTTGCGTCTGGGTGCTGTAACAATTAACCAATTACCATAAAAGAGTCTCAATCTGAGTCAATTAGTATAAATTGATAAATTGTTGGCCTGCTGAGAAGGTTATTTAAAGGCCATCGTAAATAACCACACTATTCACTGTGGCCCATAGCTTGCCAAAGCCAGACTCAGGCAAATCACCCTAGGAAGTAAATTCCACCCCCTCTGGGAGAACTTGCCCAAGGTGATTTGAGCTCATGGAAGTGGCCATTGCTGCCAAAAAAGAAGGGTTTCACCCCTCCTCATAACTCTCCCCTCTCACTTGCACCTACAGCATGATTCCCACTGACAACTTCACTAACCTAGAAGAAAACCAACCTCGCAATGTGAAAATGAGAAAGACCTGGCTGGTTTTTGTTGCATTAGCAATTCAAATTTGATTTGGCAAGTTTAGTGAGTTCCTCTGAGCTGCTGGTGTTGGTGGAGACAGCGCCACACATCCAGTGATGGGAACCCCTAAAGAGGTGGACTTCCAGGATTGATTGGCTCTCACCTAACTTCTTCCTGAAACTGGCAATCCTACTGGTCTAACAGAAAGAAATTGCAACAGAAAAAAAACCCAACTAATCTTAACTGAATAAACAGTCCATACATGTTAAATATTGACAAGAAGGGTGACACAAGCAATTTGTCTTTCTTTAAAAAAAACTGCTAAAGATATAAAGAGAAATTTTAAAAGCCATTTTTTAAGTCAGATTAATTCCTCTCTAAAAATTTATTGCAAGGAGCAACAAAAAAAACCTCTAGTGGTATTACTCTGCTGACAAATTACAAAAATATTCTGGACAACTACCTCAGTCTTGCAGTAACTGGGTATAAAGTTATCTCATTTCCAAGCTGTATTCCTCTTTCTTTCTCAACTACTCATTGTAAAATTCTCTACACCTGTGGAAAGCATCCCAGGTAGCCTGCAGTCTCCAGACTCCTCTCAGCATCTCCCCACCCAGCTGCTCAGGGAAAAGCCAAGCTGCAGTTTACCCCTGTGCTTGCGCTCCAGTTAGCATTAGCGAGCACCAGAGCTGGAATATGAATAAGCTTGTAAATGTAATTCTGTAATAAACACTATTCTCTGCAAAGATTAATTACAAGAACATATGCAATGCCCACCATGGAAAACTTCCTGAGAAGAGAGACAGACAGACAGACAAACACTTGCAGCCTTAAAACATGCCAAGAGACTCACAAGAACAACAGAGAGACTAGGGAAAGGGGGGACCCTGCAGACACATCTCACTGATTTACGAGATTTGTGTTAGAACCACAGGGGACTGGACACTGCTCATGCAGTGCAGGAGCACTGGAAAATGGCTCTCCTAGGCCACAAAAAGCCCACCACAAAAGAGCTGGGTGATACTTGCTTTCAAACTGCTGTATTTAGATTTCACTCAGATGATGTATTCATTAACGAGTTTCCAGTTTAACAGTCTAATATGTGATCTATTTCCATGCCCTAATAAAATCTAGCTGTGGCTGGCTGTCTGTACATGTCTTCTGGCACAATCACTTCCAAGAAAAAGTGCCGTAGTTCCTATGAGACACTACAGCCAACTCAGGGTTAAGCCATACACTGAAAAACAATTCAGAGCTTTCCCTTTGTTCCAGTACAATCTAAACTTGAAAGGATCCCTATGCTTGCTGTGAATGATTTAAAAAAAGTGTTCTCTTCCACTTTATCCCCTTTTGCTTGTTAAGCTCACCTTGTGTATCGTTGCTCTATTGAAAAAGTGGAAATCTGAGACTATATGGCTACATATGGCCCTCTCCTGTGACTGACATGTCCTTCAGCTCACAAACCAGGCACCACTGGCCTATTTTTACATTACCCGGTATAATTAAGAGTGTTTATTATGCTTGTTTATCCAAGTGATTTCACTTACCGCTTATTTGGATCCTTTATCAGTAGGCCTGATAGTAAGGATTTTGCATCTGCGGACAGAGTTCGAGGAAATTTTATGTCCTCCATTAGTATCAGTTCAAATAGTTTCTCATGATCTTGGTTGTAGAACGGTAATCTTCCACACATCATTTCATACATGACAACTCCTAATCCCCACCAGTCCACTGCACGACCATAGTCATTATCTTCCAGCACCTAAGACAGAAACCAAAACCAGCTGTAAGACATGGCCTATTTCAGACAGGATTGCTTCAGTCTGTTGGATTAATCTCTACACGAGCATGTTTCCAAGACTTTATATTCACAGTGTGCTACAGGGACTCCCAGAACCTGGCTCGATACATGCAACTGCAGTGCTGACCCACACACCTGAGCTCACTGAAATTCCAGGGACCATACTGCTAAAATACAAACTTGTGCCTGGCAAGATCATGGGCCAGATCCTCCTGAAAACTATGCTAAGGTACATAACAAATAAGGAGGTGGCTTCACTAAGGGCAAATTGTGCCCGACAATTTTGGTGACCTTCAACGACTGGGGTTACAACTCTGGTGGACAAGGGAAGAGCAACTGATGTCATCTACTTGGACCTGTGCAAAGCGTTTGACTCTCTCCTGCAGGACATACTTGTCTCTAAATTGGAGAGACATGGGTTTCATGGATAGACTGCTTGGTAGATAAGGAACTGGCTGGATGGTCACACTCAAAGGGGTGTGATCAACAGCTCAGAGTCCAAGAGGACACCAGTGACTCCTAGCATCCCCCAAGAACTGGAATAAGGAACCTAAGGTCTTGACCTTAATACACCTTCATATGAAATTGTAGAAATGGAGACAACATAACAGCAGCATACACCCATAATGAAATATAAGCAATATATATACCCATATGCAATAAGGAAACCGAAGGCTACTGAATATATACAGATATAATTCCAATTTCTGTGTATTTCTAGAAGATCATACTCTTTCATTAAAAAAAGATGCAACAGCTAGAAGTTAATAAATGGTAATACAGAAGGCACTACCACTGTATGTGCCAAATTGCTAATATTTGCCGTAGAAAGATCTATTAAAGAGGCAAAAACCTTTAAACAAGAAAATAGACTTAAATAATAAACAGGAAGATCAAAGAAATGCAACTGATAGAGTTGACTATAAAAAATTAAATAATTAAATAAATCTTTATAAAAAATTATTTCTGTACCATTAAAAGGCAGATCATTGAGTTATGCAGGTTGGAAAAGACCTCTAAGATCATCAAGTCCAACCGTCAACCCAACACCACCATGCCCACTGAACCATGTCCCAAATGCTGAAAAGCAGCACATATGACTAATTTAATAACGAAACAACAAACGAATCCACAGAAGCCAAAGTACATTTTACAACACCCAGACACAGGCAGTCGCCACCACAAAGAGCTCCTCTAAATTCAAAACGTAAATAGACACAGAGGAACAGTCATTTAAATATATAATAGTGAAAATCTGGTAAAGCCTTCAGGCTTTAATGTACAAGGCAACCTCTAACAGATCAGAAATAAACTTTATCCATGAGGACATTATCTTGTGATTGTCTAAAAAGTGTAAGATGACCTCCAATAATTTCTCCTGAAGCAAGGGCAGACGCAGTTCTCACCCATTTGGGGATACGAAGTGGCCATGACCGCATCACGGGACATGTGTGCTACCCTCGCCAGCCCTAAAAGAGGGGTGTCCAGCTCATTTATCTCCTTTTTCTCCTCCAGTTAATTCATGCCTGCTCTCAAATACCTGGTACAATGCAATCTGATCCAGTATGGCAATTCTGACAATCCCACAGTAATTAATGCATCCATATTCCTAGTCTTCACTGTCCTTAAGGATTAGTAGTAGAAACATGATGAAGTGTATTACAAATTCCTCTTGTATATATAAGATTAAAAAATCATAAACATTAACACATACTATTTACAATTGTGCCAAAACACACAGACTTGTTACATCATTGATATTTCCAAATAGAGGGTGAAATTTTGGAAAGTGTAAAATACAACAAATTATCTGAAAAAATTACAAAGCTAACTAAAATAAGTCCTGCATTTTAAAACTAATTAAATGTTTTATGAGTTTGAGCACATTGCAAGCTATTTGCTGAAAAACTGAACATGAAATCCGTGATGCTTGTTTTTAAATCACCATTTCTTCTGCCACAGAATAAAAGCATTATATATTTTTCTCCTATATTTATTACCACTGTTAATATTCCTCCTATCTGTACAGTTAGCTAATCTTCTCTTTTGAAGCTCCTGCAATATACAAAATCGTGAGGCAGCAGTAGATTCTTTTTACCAGTAAGTCAAGGTGTGGTTTGCATGTGTGATTTATAAAAGAAGGCAACGGGAAGATAAAACCTATCATTCTCTGAACAAGGCAAATCACACAGCCAATAGTTAAAGCGAACCATAACTGAGGCTTTACCTAATTTATGCAGGACTTCACCTAATAATAATAAAAAGTATGAGCAACCTTTTGCTGCATTCCCACAACAGCAACAAAGCAGTGGTACAAAGAAGGAGCCAAATGTGATTTTTAACCTCTTTTTACATAAAATCATAAAAAAGCATAAAAGCTGGATTAACTGCCTCCCGAACCCGCATATCACCAGCCGGGTTCTCATCCCCAGCTGGCAAAACTGGCAACTCTTTATTTTTGTTTAAATACCTGGTTTACAGCCAGCCAGACAAGCAAGAGCATCAAAAGGGTTTCATTTAGGAAAAGAAAAACAGCCTGAAAATAGTGTAAATAAAGCAAAATGCATCTCAACTTATTTTAATATAAATGTAATAAAATTGTGCATAATGCATTTGCAGTAAATACACACATTTATTTTCTTTAAGTCATTTCTTATGCATCATGGTGTTAAGAAACTCCAGGATTTGTAGACTGTGACAAATCAATGGAAGTGCTGGAGTCCTATGAGCAAATCCATACAATTAGGGCAGGCATGAGAACATGGGTACACACACTGCCCCAGCATTACCGGATCCTTTCCAAACAATTCCTGGATTTGAGGAATTTGTTTCTAATTACACTGAACATAGGTCAAGAAAGCTTCAACTCAGTACCCAAACGAGCATGACATACAGCTCCAGGCTTTGTACTTAGGAATAATCCAATCTTTTGCCTACAAGCTGGATACCTGCTTTTAGAAATGCCTCCTTTGGCTGATACTGCTGGTCCTCCAGAATTTGTGGGGTATATATGTGGGGTACCAGCCTAAGCACCCAGCCAGGGACAGACACAGTGGAAGGTTTGAGCTCTTGGACTTTGTATGGTGCCCTTAAAAGCCTCCACCATCATCACTGTGTTCAGAGAACTGTGTGTAGTTCTGGGCCCCTCACTCCAAGAAGGGCAGTGAGGGGCTGGAGCACGTCCAGAGAAGGGCAATGAAGCTGGTGAGAGGTCTGGAGCACAAGAATTACGAGAAGCAGCTGAGGGAACTGGGGTTGTTTATTGTGGAGAAAAAGAGGCTGACAGGAGACCTTATTGCCTTCTACAACTCCCTGAAAGGGGAGTGTACTGAGGTGAGGGTTGGTCTCTTCTCCCAAGTAACAATTGATAGGGCAAGAGGAAATGGCCTCAAGTTGCATCAGGGGAGGGTTAGATTGGATATAAGGTAACTTCTGTTGACTGAAAGTGTTATCAGGCACTGGAAGGGGCTGCCCAGGGAAGTGGTGGAGTAACCATCCCTGGAGGGATTTAAAAGATGGGGAGATGTGGCACTTGGGGGACATGGTTTAGTGGCCACGGCGGTGTTGAGTTGATGGTTGGATTTGATGATCTTACAAGTCTTTTCCAGCCTTAATGATTTTACAATCTTCAGCCAATTCTTGCCTCCCTCTATAAGGACCCATAAATCTGTTTTTAAGCGAATACCCTCTCCTAACAACATGGTCCCTTCAAGGTAACAACAGGAAAGGCAGCAGGCCCACCAAAACCATCATAAAGGGCACAAGCTCAACCACTCTGGTATCTGTTTTAAAGTAATATATTAATATTTTCTAGGGGTATCACACAGAAGGATCACACAGAACTCCTAAGTTACAGGAAGAGCAGCTACGCATTGAGTACGTACTCCAGTCAGGTGTGTTTTCATTAAGTAAAGATGGAGTTACATGCTTTCTTCCACAAAACTTTAAATAAACAATCAGATCATTTAGATATATGACTTCCTTTCCTTCACTGCTTCACACATGTGGAGTGCCAAAATCCTAAACCACCTTGTCAAGACCTGGGTGAGGTTTTAGGAGACAAGCGCTCCAGCACAATGTGACTTTGGTGCGTGGATAACATTTTCACATCATCACTGCACCCAAGTGACTTCTCAGTGCTAAGTAAAGCAGGAGGTGGGCTGACTGCTGTTCGGTATGGATGACTCCACAGATTATGGGAACTAAAACTCAAAAAACGACCACCATTTTCATTACTTGAGGGAATATTACTCCATTTGGTTTTAGGGCTCCAGTTCAACAACTGGTTCATTCAGAGGCAGTGCCAGCCTACTCACACATGATTAATAAAAATCATTAGTACCACTGGAAGTTTTTTCTTTCTCAGAAAATAAAATCCATTAAAAGGACTTCCTCCTTCCTACTTCACCAGTGGTAGTAGATTTTAACCTTTAGGTTCATAAGCCAATACACCTCCAGGTGTCGTTTGCTTTAGGTATGTCACTCCTTTAAAAGCCTAATATGAAATCCACAGAATTTGATGCCCATTTAATTTTTATGGTGAAAACCAGTGAAAAGGTATCTTTTCTTAGATAGCCTCTTTATTTCTTCAGTAGCTAGAGCCAAACATTTTCCATGCTGCAGCAGCTGCAATAACACATCTGCAAACGCTTATTTATGACGGCTTGGGGCAGAGACTTTGGAAGCGGGCAATTAAATGAGTCAGCCAAAGAGAAGTCGATACAAACACATGCAATGCTTTTATGAGATTCTGTGAAAATACATTTTTTTAGGAGGTTAGCCAGCAGTGTAACAGGTGACCGTAAATCTGTGACCATCTTAAGTCAATCATGTGTGTCAGTGAAACCCGGATTCTCTGAGATTTCACAAATCACAGAATTCTGGACAAGGTGCGACTGCCTCAGACACAAACTGAGCTGAATGTAAAAAAAATAAATCCCTTAATTCTGTTTTTACTGCATTTTCTTGAAACAAAATGTCCCTGATGAGCTGCTTCTGTAAGATTTTTGGTTACCCAGCAGAAATTCACACAAGCAAGAAATGTACTTCCCACAGACCTCTAAAAGTGAGTTGCTGTAACTTCTGGACTTTGCAAACACAGAAAAATCTAGCAAGAACCTTGAGAATGAAAAGCTTCATACAATACTTTGTCAATCTTCCAAAAAAAGGTTGTCAGCATTGAGTTTTATCTTTAAAAGAACAATATCAAAGTACCAGTTTTGTACTTTGTGCTGGATAACCAAGGCAACTTACTGGAAAAGCAATTACATTTTTGACCTAATTATGGTTTCTCTTAATATTTTAAATATAGACTTTCTGATAGGACATCACAAATAGCTTGTTGCTTGATCAATAATTCTGACAGAACAGATGGGAAAATATTTAAACATCTAAACAAACTGTCTGCACACCTATGTTGTGAAAGAAAACTGAGAACTTGGATACACCAATCTACTGTTAATTTAAGGGGAAAAAACTGTTTTCAATTAACCTTACAGTTCAGGTGGAGTGTATGTTCCTTAAGCATTCCTGGTAACCCTTCACACATTTTTATTGCTACAGTTGTTGATCTGCTAACAAATATTCACGCACCCATTATTCATCAGAAGTTGAAAAGTGTATTTGCTAGAACTTTCTATAAATTGTGGTGACAACTGCAACGATGAGGAAGTTTAAAATCTAAGAGTAGTGAACAAAGCTAACACACATTTCTTTATAGGAACAGACTTTTATCCAAATGTCTGAAAATCCTTCCTGCAGAAAGGTATGTTTGCCAAGTATTACACAAATTTAGCTACTATAACTGTATCTTAGTATGAACAGTGAAAGTACTGCTGCATCCACAGTAAAAATCACCTGAATGAATACTCATTGCTTTGATTATATAGCGCCAAAAAGAGAAAACGCCAATGTTATAGATACCCTCGGAAATGAACACTAGAGAACTAAGTGAAGAAGAAAGTTTTCTGCTATTGTCTACTGCTTTAATTTCTGCAGGAAGTTTTTTCTCCATTTTGTATCTGGCTTCCACTGTTCTTTTACTTCTAATGTAGACTGTCTTCCTCATACATTTTTGTACTAGAGCCTTCCTCATCTTACCCAGCTTTTTGTTAAATATCTTTGAAAAAAACACAGCAAACTAAATTTTTTTTGTCATTTACTGGCACACATTGTGCTGCATCAGAAATGGTACCTTGTGGTATAAATGTGAATTAAGCAAACCCTCCTAGAGGAAAGAGCATGCAATACTAATTAATGTGTTTAACCTCCTACAAGGGACTCTGTCTTGAATAGAATTCAAAATTTTAAAAAAAGAAAAAGATACTGCATATGAAAAAAGTATTCTAACAGGACCATAAGAAATCAATGGCAAACCTGGCAATCAAAAAAACCCACAAACACTTCCCCCCAGTCCCTCCAAAAAAATCCAAAATCCCAAACGAAACAAAAACCACACCAAAATAATCCCCAAACAAAACAAACAAAACCACACACCAAGAGAAAAAATTACATTAGAAAGACCCCTAAGAAGTAGAATCTATTCAATGGGCAAAAAAACCTCCAACAATCTAGAAAGATAAAATAACTGTTCTAGAATTAACAGACACTTTTCATAGAGGGTGGCAAGTAAAAGCCTCAGATTCTTTCAGTCTACAGAAAGATGGCACTTGTCTCTCATAGCCCCGCCAGCTTGGTACCATTGGAATAAAAACTGCAGACCTGTTCCTATCTGTGTTAATTATCACTGCCCTAGCAGTAGTTTCCATGCCGTACACTGCCAGAAGATGCATAAGATGTGTAAGAAATAATAAATCATGATAATACTGTGATATTTCTTTCTGGTTGTTCATTCTTCCTGAAATGTTTTTTAATTTTTACCGATGTTAAACAGCATTTTTTCAGCTTCTGTTTATGTTTCATTACTCTCTGAAAAACTAAAGGCTTTTGCTGAGATGGAAATAATGTTTGCATTGATTAAATGAAAATTAATGAAAAAAAGCTCCAAGCATGTTGTTGAGACAGTCTTTGTAAGAATTGTCATACTTATTTGTTTCACACAAAAATCTGTTTTTTATTGAAAATTGCTTTCTGCTTTAAAGTTCTGGTTTGAATACAAACATTTATTCACGGGCAGTGTGGAGCTAATCTGTTTTCTAGTCTTTTGTTAACAAATACGCAACAAAAAATAAAGTCATGTCTTTCCCCTTAAGAAGTCTGATACTTCATGTGGACAATTAGTTTTCGTGTCTGGTGAGATCAACCAGATTGCATGAAAATTCACATTCTTGTTACACCATTGGTTATCCGGCTTGAGCAGAAAGCCCAATTCTTGTGTAAACTTACCTGCTGTCACAGCAACTCTTCTGTACGAGCCATGCTTTCATACCTCATCTAAACGCTCCCCATCTTTTGATCTTGATGCTGGTTATTGCCAATAAATGATGTTCTGCTCTGGACACCCTGCCTTGTCCACATTCCATCATGCTCACCTCAATGCTCAAATTCAAATCACTAGTATTGTTGATGACTAAGGAGCATAAGATGACATAATGTGATACACTAAAATCTAGTAAGTTATAACAAGACAGAAAATAGATCACATTTGAATTATCGTTAGGTACTAGCATTTCAAGTTAAAACTAATTTTTGCATTTCCATTTCCTTTCAATGTAAAAAAAAATAAATCTGGTACTTGGAATTCTAGTGTAAAGAGAAAATTCCATATTGTGAATCTCCCATAAATCAGAAGGGAAAATATTTTCAGGTATAGATGTCATTCCCCCTTCACATCCCCCCCTGGTCCTCGCCCAGAAATAAAATGCAGCCAAATATACTCCAGACAGCTGTTCAAGAGCACACGCCAACACTAAACCACATTTCCACAGGTAAAATAAATTCTATTGTGCCTCTGCTAAGAATCAGATTACACATGAAGCATCTAGGTAAACAGAGAGTAAATAAACTTGAACTATCCTTCTGAAGCCAAAGGAAAATCAGTTAAGCAAAGCACAACGACGTAACTACGGGGTTTGGGTACTGAGCAAACTCACCATACTTTCAGGAAAATGAGTACAAGTTACCAGAAGTTGGGGCTTTGGGGGTTTAAGCAAAAGCCAACAGCCAAAAGCAAAGCGTTCTCTCTCACCAGAAAGCAGCAATGTTTCATACTATAGGATAAGACAAAAACCAATTATAGAAAAAAATAAATTATGGCATCAGTGTTGGCAGAAGATTTAGCAATTAAATATTTATCAGATCAGATGCTTTTTACTTCATGGAGTAAAATACATCTCATCATTGGAATTTTTTCCAAAGGAAGTTTTTTTGTTTGTTTCTGTAACTCTAAAGATATGAATGTTTAGACTTTATAATAATCTAATGAAATGAATAAGCAAATCTTCAGTCCTCATAGTAGGGTAGGTCCTTTGGTGGTCCACACACAAAAGATGTTATTTTTGTGCTGACTGTACCTTCTCTACTCAGTTTTACATTTACCTACATGACAAAGAAGTCATGCTGCCTGTTACAGATCAGTTCTAGTTATCGGGGTATCCTGTTTACACACATGATTTATTTAGCATTGTAACAAGAGGGTTAAAATCTTTCTTGTGACATCAGAGGCAAAAAATTATCACAACCTGCAACACTACCATTAAAGAATGACCCTTTTGACAGCATTCTTTGAGCATGGAAAACAATTGATTTGAATGCATCAGTAAAAAGGAAGAAAAAATACCACCTTCCAGAGTCTCTGGCTGATAAAACTAATGTTGTATCCTTGGACAACACAACACTATATAACATACTTTCCTAAACATACATCGAACACTCATAGGTTCCATTTCTTTCTATCAATAAAGTTTTTTTAGGTGGTTTGTTGGGGTCTTTTGGGGGGGAAGGGGGGGGAGAAGCACTCTAATTTGTTCATTCTAACTTGGCAATCAAAGAATTTTTATTTTTACACTATTACAGAAGTGCATTTTTCTAGGTTTCCAAAACCACCTTATTCAACCTTCCCCATCTGTCACCATCTGCTTCTTTTTAGCATGTACTTTTTGTGTGATCACATAAGCATGTGAAAAATAACTAACATTCAGATGATTGTCTGCTGGTACATTTGAGGACTGGGCATAATAAAAGTGAACTGCCAAAACGTACTTAACACTTCTAATTTTGTTGGGTCTTGCATGTAAGCTACATTTGATTTTCAAACTGTTTTACAGTTGGAAAGTTGATCAGGTACTCTAACTCAACAGTAAAACTGAGACTACATAATTAGCTCAGCACTAAAAAGATGATATTCAAAGAGAGGAACAAAACCCAGAAATACATACACACGAGTTCACACATCCATCTTGACTGAGTCTGGCTGCACAATGTTGCCTGAGGCAGAGGATAAGATGCTACAAACAGCCTACTTCTGGACAGTCACAGCCTGTGTCTTCTCTCCAAGCTGCCACAGGACCAGGAATAAAGGACTCTCACAATTACAAGGGTGTATGAAATCTCATGGAAATGCTGGAGAAGCAAAGACACTTGGTAAGGTATGTTTCAGAGCATCCATTTATCTTCTGTTGGTTCTTCTCTGGATCGATGGGCTGAGGTCAATTGTAAGAGGTTCAACAAGGCCAAGTGCTGGGTCCTGAACTTGGGTCACAACAATCCCACACAACACTACAGGCTTGGGGAAGAGTGTCTGGAAAACTGCCAGGCAGAAAAGGACCTGGGACTGTTGATCAACAGCCGGCTGAACATGAGCCAGCAGTGTGTTCAGGTGGCCAAGAAGGCCAATGGCATCCTGGCCTGCATCAGGATTAGTGTGGCCAGCAGGACCTGGGCAGTGCTCCTTCTCCTGTACTCAGCACTGGTGGGGCTGCACCTCAAATAATGTGCAGTTTTGGGCCTCTCACTACAAGAAGGACATTGAGGGGCTGGAGTGTGTCCAGAAAAGGGCAATGAAGCTGGAGCAGGGTCTGGAGCACAAGAATTATGGGGAGCGGCTGAGGGAACTGGGGTTGTTTAGTCTGGAGAGTAACAGGCTAAGGGGAGACCTTACTGCTCTCTACAGCTACCTGAAGGCAGGGTGTAGTGAGGTGAGTGTTGGACTCTTCTCCCAAGCAACAAGCAACAGGAAAAGAGGAAAAGACCTCAAGCTGTGCCAGAGGAGGTTTAGATCGGCTATTAGGAAAAATGTCTTCACTGAAAGAGGGAAGAGGCTGCCCAGGGAAGTGGAGGTGTTCAAAAAACATGTAGATGCAGCACTTTGAGACATGGCTTAGTGGGCATGGTGGTGCTGGGTTGATGGTTGGACTTGATGATCTTAGAGGTCTTTTCCAACCTTAATGATTCTGTGATTCTAAGCCAAGAGTAGAAATGCACAGAAATGCAATGCAATTCCTTAACAGTGCAGTAGATAACGCTTCTAGGTGCAAAGTAACTGAAAACTGTCATAAAGACACAAAAGCTGAATGGCAGAGGTATCCATTTCCAGAACTCTATCATATTTCAGCACAGCATTTCTGCTTGTAAACGCACTTTTTAATATAGTTTTAATGTGAAAAGAACAAAACAGGTCTAAAGCTAGAGAAACAAACCTATCTCTCACCCTCTAAAAATAAAATCATCTCCCTCTAAGAGAATTTCATGTACTAAAGTCTTTCTGTCCTGTTAGAGCACCACTATGGGCCTCTCAGATCCTTAGAGAACCACTATGAACCAGAATATCAATATTTTTATATCAACACAGACAATATGGTGAAGTGTCTCATTGTCTTTTCTCTAAAAAAAGAATTAACAGAAGTTAAGAAAATGAAAAGAAGCCCAATAGCAACAGGAACTACCCCGTCCCCTAAATAAACCCAAAAAGCCACCAACAATCAATCTTCATTAATGCTCACGAGAGGTAACCAAATATGAGTGAGAACTTGCTCTCTAGAGCATGATGGAAAACCAAGCCTAATATTAAGTTTCTTTTCCACTGACTCTCTTTACAGTATTGTGCCAATCCTTAGAAGTTCATACCAGTCTTAAAGTCTTGTGAATGCAGATGCCATGTAGCAACATTTTAACAGCCAGTTTCCCTTAATTTGTGCCATTTTCCACAAATTCCCTTTTCCTCTATTTACCTTTTCTATCCAGTAGTTCTAGAGGTGGAAAATAATGGCACATACTTTTTATTTATATAAAAGTTGCATAGAATTTCAAAAAGCAAATTACTTCGATGCCTCAATTACCTTTAAAGAAATTTAAAGGAAAAGGAGGTAAAAGGGAAACTGCATGCAGAGATGACAAAAATTCTGTCCTTCAGTTCCTCTATATTCCTAACCAAACAACTCTCCAGTGAGCTCCTCTTCATTTTAAGTCATCCACCAATTTCTCCTGCCTTGTGTGTCTCTCTGCAAAACATTCTACTAGCTTCTAGTAAGAGAAAATTAATAAAATAACATAATTGCCTTTAGTTTGAACTCTCTTTCCTGCCCACAACCACATTTTTCCCCATAAGAAAAACCTTTGCATCTCTAAACTGTGTTTTCTGGCCTACCAATCTACCTGAGAGACCATTAGATTCATCCTGTTAATTCCTTTTGCTCCCTGTTAATCTTCCTTGCTATCCTCCTCCTTACTTTACTCAAATTCTTTTCTCTCACCTATTAAAAAAAAAAGAGAGGGGAAGAGAGGGGAAGAGAGGGGAAGAGAGGGGAAGAGAGGAAGGCTCCTTCTGCCTCTATCACAACATTTTATAATCTGCATATACCACATCCTTAGAAAACACAACTTTAGTTCTTGTAAACACAGTGAAAGTGCTGTAACTGTGCCTGTAGTATGGAGTACCGTGTTTCCTCTTCCTGAAATTCAGCCACTGAACACTGATGTCCAAGTTCTAGATTTTGGGTCACCCCTACATCAAAGCCATATCCTTCCCAAAAAAAGAAAAGCTGAAAGTAAGAAATTAAGTGAAAAGTGAAGCAAGACAGCAGTTGCTTCTTTATGAAAGAGCTTTACCTTTCATTTCTGAGATAAAACTCAGGGAAATAATTGATAACATATGATCTCTCTCACTCCCATTTCTAAAAGAAAGATCACAAAATAAAACAACCCACCCAAACCAGGACATGCAGATCTTCTCATGCCTATGGACAAAAGCTATGAATTTACACTGGTCTCATTTATTGTGACATACCTTTAAGCAACAGTAACTGCATAAACTATATTGAAATGGTCTTGTATTTGTTTTTAAATAAAAGACCACTGTCCCTATAGGAATGCTTTCATCCCTCTAGCCTGTGCTTTTACGCTAATAAAACTTAACAAGGTCCTACCATTTTCCCTTTTATTAGAATACACCTAAATATTCTTGATCATCTACACCTATGAAGAGTCATTTGAATGATCACCCATGAAGTACCTTATAGACTTGTTCATAAAAAAAACATAATCTCTCCTGTTATGTAAAAGATTAAAAGCTTCAAAATTAATTTCTGGTGTTAAAAGTTGTATCTCCCATGACACTAAAAGTTAGTACAGCAGTGGCTGCCCTACTATAAGACTGTGCACTTAGTCCTAAGAACTTGAACTGTAATGCAGAGAGCCAGGAACTGCAATCTCATATAAGAAATAATCCTTATAAATAATCAGAGCTGCAGGAACTTTTATTTCTCTGCCCAAGTAGCTTCATTTCCTGAATGTTCTACTATAGAAAGTCTGTAGAGGCCTGCGTCTTTATTCACAGGTCTTTGATCCCTGACAATCAACTGAAAAACCATCAAAATACAAACTGCTTTGAAATGTCTCACAGGTATATTTACAAGTACAAGTGCTTTCTCAGTTTTATTCTTTCTTTATTAAGCAAGTGATACTGTCTGGAAAAGACACATGGTCCTGTCCTGCCTTTGCCACTGCAGAACTGCAAAAGAAACATTTTGTGGAGTTTTTTTCTGGAAAAAAAAAACAAAAACCAAGAGTACCTCTGTGTTTCCTAAATTGGATCACAGTTCATCTTTTTCTCATTGGGTTTATGTTTATTCTCTGACACCAGAATGATCTCTAATGTGATAGCTTACTCTGTAGAATAACAAGGGAAACAGACTCCTAAGAAACAGTTTCTTCTTCCTGAAAACTACTAAGGAATGAGAAATCAGAAAATATTTTATATCTTTCAAATGGAGAATACTATAGATTTTTAGAGCAGCAAGAATGATTACATATTATCACTATACTTACACACACACACACAAAAGAGGCTTTCATTAATTCTTCTGCACATTAGAAAGGAATTTCACTGTTTATTAGAGAACCAAATTATTCTTAGAAGACTATATAATTTCACAGATAAAAAGGTACTTACTCATTCTTCAATAATTGTGATCAAAATGTACATCTGCACTGCAAACATATATAAGTCCTGCTCTTTGATGGTGGCAAATATTTTCTTCCTAGAGGACGCATCTGTACATTACCATCTTTTATGCTTAGCACATAACTATGTAAGACAAAGCATAGTCAGTGCTACTTTAGTTTAAACTGTATAATACTGGTGTTGGGTAACAGGAAAGGACTAGGAGAGGACAATGGGAAGGGAATGTTCCTGTGGAGCACCTAGCTGGAAGCCCTGCGCATCCCTGTAACTGCACAGTCTTTGGTGAAGGTACGCATAAACTTCTAGGTGGGTGCCACAAACCATAAATCAGTGACAGTCCATGAAAGTAATTGTAGCTCCAAATACGAAAATTGGCTCCAACCTGGCAATCTCATTACAACTTTTTCTTGTGGCCCATGATCCATTTGTTCTTCACACGGACAGGGGCATTTTTCTGCATCTGCCAGACATCAGCAGTCAGTCTCAGGACCAATATGAAAGGTCAGGCCCTACCAATGTGAGATCAAAGAGTCTTTTCAACAGAGGGTGGGAAGGACTACTTTGATCTCAGAAACATAAGTTTTGCGGGGAAAACACAGCAACAGGTATGCTTACTTTCTGATTAAGAGTAATTCTGAAATCACCTGGGGAATTAACTCTGCATGGATGCACTAGGAATGTCATGCAAGGAGGAAATCCACCTTATCCTGGCCTAGCTACTTCTCTGTTTTTCTGTTGGAAGCAACTGCAATCCAGTTTTTTGCAAAATGATGCAATAGCAAGCAGGACTCTATGCCTCAAACAATGGTATAAAAGCATTTGGAGAACCAAGCTCAAGTGCTTGTTTAGAACTGAATCCACAAGAAAATATTAAGTCAGTTCACAGGCTAGGTATGGATTCCCACCCGTGCAAGGTTCCTGGGTCAACCACTTCCTGGCTGGTAGACAACAACCTCAGGCCATACCTGTGTGTTACACAATACACTGTCCTAGTGTCCTGTACCACCAGCCAACAAGTACACAGGAAACTGAACCAGAAGGCCTGCAGAAGGGACAGACCCATCACAATTGATCTAAATGAAAGAGGAGGATGCAAAGGTATCATTAAAAGGACAGATGCTGAATGGATTTCTCCACATACCTGGAGAATATCTTGCTTCTAAAGAAAGGCTAGAAGGTATCTGCCTTTACACTTACCCAGAGCAGACAAAACATAAGTATATGCTGCCATTTGTCTTCGGATGAACAAGTAGAAATTCACCATGGTACGAGGATTAAAGTCTAGCTGTAACATTAGGTTCTCATGATCTGCAATTTGTCAGAAGGTAGTAAGTCTTTGGCATCCGGTAACAATTTCTGTGGCCCAAACTGCCAAGAGGTGATTTTTGTGCATTCATTCTCTGATACATGCACATGAATAAGACTGAAGGACCCAGTCCCTTTATCAGTCATCTATCCCAGATATGAAAACAGATCCAGTTGTCTCAGGTGAGCAACTATCCAGCCAATGCACTGGTAAACACTTCTGTGAGCAGCAGAGAGTATGATGGGAAAGTTTATTTTTTGCAGTGCTGCCCATATAGTGCTAACTTCACCCTTTTAAATAAGAAAGGGTGGATAAAGTTGTTGAGTCCTCTTAGGGTGTACCAGTAACCTGTCTAGGTTGTGTGCTCTAAACCCTTTATCTCTGAGATAAAAGAGAACTAGTTCTCTGGTTCCCAGAGTTAATGAAGAGTCAACTTCCTTCAAGACAGATCTCTACAGGGTGGGTCTCCAAAAACAGTCATAATGGGAGATGGAGGAGAGGAGTGGGACTGCTAGAGAACAGAACTGCAAACTGGATCAAGTAACTTTTGGTAAGTGTCTAAAACCCAAAATGATCCCTTGCCAAGTTCGATGGAAGAGAGCTAACATGTTTCCAAAACTGAGAAATAGGAAGCAGACTAAAGCAACTGAATGGGATATTTGCACTCCTTGGAAATATTTTCAAGACTGCTGACAAGAAGACAATGAGGGGGTAAGAGCTGGCAATGACACCTGCAGTCTGTGCCAGTGATGACAGTCTCACCCCTTGTGTTCTTGTCCATGGAACAGATTCTGGGTGTGGAACACAAGAAAAGTGGCCACTACACCAAGTCAAACAGGCTAAGTAACCACAAAAGATTCAAAGCAGGCTAAGAATAGATCTGGATTCCTTAAATGTAGATAACTGTTGAGCATCCCTGCACTAAACACAAAGGAGAAGTCAGAAATTGCCAAACAGGACAGCAACAATCTGCATCCAGGTCTTCCTCAGCATCTATGGGATGAGACTCTGCAAAGGAGATCAGGTACCAGTGAGTTTGTCTCCATAGCTAGAGCAGCTGGTGACTCACCAAACAGCTGATACACACTTAACCAAAATCATTTAGGTACTTCAAACCTGCAGTATGAGAGCATGACTGCTCAGATTTCTCTTCACTGTTGAAAGAATAGGTAGGACCAGTTGAACAAAGAAAAAGTTAGAGGCTCTTAAGAATAATGTTTCTGTTATACTTGGAGAAAAATAATGTATCAAAAGATCTTGCCACAATCCAAAATGGTTTCATTAACTCTAGATATCATATTAACTTATAAACAACTATTAGCAGTTTAAGTTTTCTCCCTGAGTGTAACTTGGAGAACTTCAAATTTGATTTAAGAGATTTAGAAAGACCCTCAAACCCGCAAACCTGAGCATCCTAAAATCTTCATTTCCAGCCAGCAGTATCCACAAGGTGATGTGTACCAGCTTCCTTGTCATCCCTTCATTGTAAGGCTCAGTAAGGTTCAGAATAAAAAATGAAAGGCAATCAAAACTGTCTCCAGGGCTTATTGCTGCCACTCAGGATCCAGTACTCTAGAAAATAAGAGGGTGCCGTGCTATGCTGGATCAGTGCCTTCTCACCCCCTCCCTTTAAACTAAGGCACATTTTTCTTCAAAGATGATGTGTAACAGAGACCTTCTGGTGCTGCTGAGCTGCTGCAAAAGGTGGGGAATCCCTTGAAGAACACTTCTTAAAACAAATGGTAGGACTGAAGGACCTTGTAAAGCCCTTCAGGTTGACAAGGAGGTTGCGAAGGAAACCAAAACAACATCCTCATGTCCATCTTTTCATCAGTCCTTGAGAAGCATGATGTTTGGCACTTCAAGTGCTAGCTAATGCTAAAGACAGGGTGGCACACTCTGGGATGCCACTTCTGCTTATATACTAGGAAACAGCTAAGTTTTGGTGCGCACCTCAACCAGTTCCGAGGTTGATACACCCAATTGTTTCTAGCAGAAATACCTAAAATTTCAATTCCCTATCCCTGCAACTGGGGAGTTGGGATACAACCCAGCAAACTCAGTACCTTCCTATTCCCCCTCGCCTCCACCAAGGCTATATAAACACTAGTTACATAGCTCAGTTAAGCAGCATCATATGTTCCAAGTGACAGACAGATGGAAGATTATTTTTGAAGAAATCATCGGAAGATAAAAACTTTAACAGAGGAAGGCAAACATGAGAAGGCAAATACATGCTACAGGCCTTTTTAAACACTAAGCAGCACAGCATCGATATACACATAATCACTACAATTAATAGTAGCACATACAATTCTGAATAACAACTGCATAGTATTAATCAGGCAGACTGTCAGGTTTTGACTACAATGAACAGTTTTCAGCATACAAACATCACAGACTAGAATTAAATGAAAAATAAAAACTTCATACTGTATCACAAGAATATATTTGAAATCGTACCTCGGGTGCCAGATATTCTGGAGTACCACAGAATGTTTTCATAGTTGCTGCGTCTGTGATTCCTTCTTTGCAAAGTCCAAAATCTGTAATTTTTATGTGTCCATCTTTATCCAACATTAGATTTTCTAACTGTGTGTTGGGGAAAAAAATGTTCCCTTAGTATTTCTTAACAGGACAGGCTGATGCATTACATCAATTTTGTAAAAAAGATAGTGAGTTATTGGTTGCAATAGAATGTAATTTGTTTGCAATTTTTAAAAAAATCACAGCCCCTATTATATTACAGCATTTAATGGAGTTTACTGTTATACAGTTTAAATAATTATTTAAAACGTTAACACAGTTTACAATAGTAAATCCTAGGTCAATCAAAGTGTGACTTTTCATTCTGAAGTTTTACAAGTTTGGTTCATCTGCCGGAAAAAGAAAGCAAAGTAACTTTCTAAATATTCTCAAGATATAATCAAGTAATTCAAGGCTACAATCATGGCTGTAATTTGGTTCAGAGGTTTCCTTTGCTGTTAACACGACCTTCATTTACCAAGATGCATTTTACTTACTAAGCTGTCATGAAACAGCGTATAACCATAAATCCTTAAAATATCTGCATCTTCCACAACCTTTTCAATAACAGACAAAAGTGGAGGTAGACAGGCTACTGATAAAAACTAAACCAAGGTTTTTCTTCTATACTTTTAAAGGACACTATTCTTTAACTGAGCATCTGTACCTCTGCATGCTTTGCATTGCTTTTAAAATGCATGATTCTTGCTTTGAAACATGAAAACAGAATAGAGACTGTTATGAAGTATTTAAAGAACAGGAATAAAAACCACGGCAATATTTACTGTGGACTATCTCAAAAGTACTGCTAACATCACTTTCCCAAAAGCTTTTTATTAGCAATACTTTCAATACAGATAGAACTAAAACCAAGTAAAACAAATTTCTGAACAACTTTTCTCAACACAAAAAGGCTGAGTTTTTTCTAATTATAAGGCGTGTAGTGAAAACACCAACAAAGAACAATCATAATCCTGTCTTCCTAAGTCTGCACAAAGCTTGAAATACAATTCAAAGCTATATATTCACTCTTGGGTCTAACAGTGTCATACAATGTAAGCGACACTAGGAAAAGAAGATTAATAATGTCAAATTCCTCTTTCCTTATCATTTAGAATTTAAATAAAGAACCATGACCTATCATTCCTCGACCAGACAACTCCACATTTTTCCAAGATGTCACAGCATTTCATATTACTACAACAGATTCTGCTCTGAACAGGTAACCCAGTATTTTGTTTTCTGCCTTCTTGAGCAGAACTTGCCTAACACGGCCTCCTCCTTGGTTCCTGCCCACCAGTGCGTGTGTATAAGGGGAATTTCCCAGTACAAGAAAATAATAGCTTGTCACAGAAATAAAACAAGTTTTGTCGTGGAACTGAAGAGGTTCCTCCCACGTAAGTTAGAAAATATTCCTGTTGAAAGCAGAGGTTATTTTCCACAGGACATGGTCCTACTGTGTCACGGAGTACCTGGAGCTTCAGGCGACAGAAGACACAAAACTGCGCATGCAGGCAAATCTAAGACAAACTACATCCCAGTATTACGAACCTTTCCCAAGATATAAAAGACAAACTAACTTTCAAATTAAAGCTGAAATTCTTTTCCTATTGAAGTGTTCTGAATTGTTTTAAGTGTTTTCCAATCGTACAAGAACATAACTCTTTGGTGAGATAAACAGAATGCAGTTGCATTGTCCCAATTCCCCGTTTCCCCTGTTTGGAGACATTGAGAATTATGTTTGAGATTTGTGTTGAAATCCAAGCTAAGCTATAAGTACTGGGGGAAAAAAAGGATCAGAAGTTTAAATCCCCTTCAAGTGCTATCACTAAGGTATGCTTTTTTCTTTTTTAAATCAAGTTAAAGTCAAGCAACATACCCATCTATAGATTACTGCCTCAAACGGCTTCCTTTAGCATATACAGAACTTTAAAATGAACACAGATTTTTTTCCCCATTAACTCTGAATAGCGCAACTTTATAATTACTTCATGTTTGTCCCAAAAGTCTTTGTAAAAACAAAAATTTGATTACTTTTTTTTTTTTCCTTTCCTTTTTTTTTACCTTGAGATCACGGTACACAATCTTCCCCGAATGCAGATAGTCCAGGGCAGAGACAATTTCTGCACCGTAGAAGCGTGTGCGGTCCTCTGAGAACACCCGCTCTCTCGACAAATGGAAAAACAGCTGCAGGGTAAACAGCAGGGACAGGATTGTAATAATTACTGATTTAGTGGGGGAAATTAACACAAACATAAAACACCTCTCATCACCATATTGTGATGATAGATAGTGTACTCTCAGCGGACGCTCAGCACTCTTAGACAGCAGCTGGCTTATCTTTTCCAGGTTTCCAAAGGGAGAAAGCGAGCTGTTAAATCAGCGTTTTAATCAATATACCAATCTTGTTTAAGGCATTCTGCTTGCTACTCATTTAACCTTCAGTTACCAGAGGGAAAAAAAAAAAAAAGGATGCAGCAACATCATTCCATACTTCTCCCTCCACCACTTCCTCAGATTTTTATTTTAAGCCACTGAGAAATATCAGTAAGATACCCAGATTCTGGTTTGGCTTTAAGTTTTTCAGTAATTTAGTAACTTTTCTTTGAACTGAGAAAAGTCTGGTTCTTCAGTAGACTTTGACGGAGCAGGTGAACAGGCGCTTTACAAAACCAGCATATCCGTACTGCTAGCAATATTACTGGAAAAAGCAAACCAACAACTGCTTAGGGCTTACAAAAACAACTCTATGTACTTATGTATTTCTTCACTACAACGAAAACATCTCCTTGGGGTTTCTGTTGCTTCTTTAATACTTTATAAGTAACAGCACTTTGCAGACACTTCTTCAACTTAAGCCTTTCCATGACAAACATTACGTATTGCCAGTAACTTCAGCTGCGATGACAAAATGTAATTTGACATTCTGTAAGGTTGCCAGCATCTTACTGGATAAAACATCACCCTGAGAACCTGCAACACCTAAAAAGGCAGAATTTCGCTATTTAATTGAAATGCTTTCTAAAATGGCTAGTTTTATTTACAAGAAAGCTTGGGAAAGTCCTTAAACAAAGACAAATGTATGTGTTTCTGTGTTCTGCCTGCCTTACTTCTTCAAGTTACCTTCAGTTAGTTTCTGGTTTTACCACCAAGTGCTATCAAGAAACAGAAATTAAAAAAAGATGTGATCACTTTTAAATTAAATGTAGACAAGGAAACCCATAACAACAACATAGGTTGTTTTTTTTACTTCCACTGCTAAAATTATCAAGTAGATAAGGATATTTAAATGGCAGAATAGGTACAGAAAAAAGACTAAAACTGCCAACCAAAAAACCACTAATGTGCTAATCTGTCATTACCACACTCTACTTTACACACCTGGAGGAAATCCACTGCTCACACAGCACAGAACAGTGTAAGAATTACTGCAGCTATTTTCAGCGTGTGGACTTTTCAAAATGTACTTAGAAAGTTAATCCTATAAGCAACTAGAAATGAACTTTTTTCCTGACAGTTGTACTTCAAAAAACTCTGAATTACTTTCTTCTGAAGCTAAACAAAGTTACCAATAAACTGAGTCTTTTGGCAGCATATATTTGTATGAGCAGAGAATTCACAGAAAACAGAAACTGCAGTACGATTTAACGGCAATGTTTCATTTTTGTCCATTGTATCTGCATTTCCCCTTCAATTTCTTTTTAAATTCCCAAGACACTCTATATAAAAATGAAATATCTGCATGACAAGAAGGATCATTATTTTGTAGGTATTTTAATTGCTCCAGCTGCTGTTTCCCTCTTTAAGAATCAATGACATCATGGATGACATCAGCCCTCCCTGCAGTGACCCGCACTATGTCCCGACTACTGTTTTACTGCCGCCGCCAGCAGAAGACCCACACAGACTATGCAGCTAAGTCAGCCTTCATCAAGTGCCTCACGTATTATAAGATTGGGAAAAGAATAAATATATTTCTCAATTTGTAGAGTCTTTCTCACACATTTTTGCAAGGCTTAAATGGGAAACAAACGCCGCTAAGGAGATCTTCATCCAAATAAAGCAAAATACAAAATTCATGTAATTTATCCATTTGTGTCTGTTTTGGGGTCTCTCTCATGAATAATGAGCTAATGTTACTAATTTTTCAGAGTTTTATTTGTTTTGGTGGACTCAAAGTAATTAGAAATAAAGGCCAACTTTCAGATAAGTTTTTAATGTGTACAAATAGCTTTACACATTCCAAAAATGTATAATATAGCCTTCAGTTAGCCCTACATTAATATCTATGCAAAAGGACTATTGCAATTTTCTGTATGAAAGAGACTAATCCAGCAGCTGAGCAGCAAAGTCTCAAAATTCTAAAACCTCAGGACACTTGTCAGCAACAGATGTGTTCACTTCTTTAAAAAAAAAGTGTCCCAACTTGAGTCTGAGAGTTGATAACCTGACAAGTTAACATAACAAAAAATTACTTTCTGTAGTGTTTATTTCCAATAAAATATTCTTGATACTTATTAAAAAATACTAACTTTGAAGTAAAATGATCAGCTAGAAACAACTAGCAACAGTTCTGTGTTTGCCAAAGTGACTGAGTTCCCAAGTTGGTTAATTTTAATGTTATATACGACACTATAGTCACTATTCGTAAGCATTCTTCATATTATAGCGCCTAGCAGAGTTGTCATCAAATCATACTTGCTAGTTTTGAAGAATGTACATTCAGATATAAAAAGGTATGTTAAAAGTGAATTCCTACACTCAGATCTGTGCTAAAGATACTAAAGCAAACTCCAAAACTATAATAGAAATCTAATCTAATTCAGTGAGATCACAGCATTATTCTAGCTAATTATTCAGTTGGTTCTCTATTTCGGAATAATTACACCACCAGGCTCTATTTACAATTGTCAGAACATGAAGATTAGATTTATTAAGTCAGAGAAGGAAAATAAGAAATCTGCTGGAAGGTTATGAAAAAAGCTTCCAGCATTTCCACTATTTATTGATTTACAGTTATTAAGTATGTGCTATAAAGTCACTGGAATTGCAACAGAAATAGCTTTGGCACAAAGCAAGCCATTTTGCACATAACATTTTTGATGGCATGCATGAGGGTGATATAGTTACAGTGAGGAGTGGAGCCATAAATTTCCTGGTATGTCTTTATTTAAAAACTAAACAACAATGTTGCCACGGGGTTTTTTCCCCTAATAAAAATTTTGATGGAAAAATTTTAATAAATAAAAGCAAAGATCAAACATAAAAGTATATTCAACTTCCAGCCATGCCAGTGACCCATTTAGCAGGTTGGAAGTTGTACGACTGGCTCTTGCTGTTGTATATAGGGTTTGCTCAGCTCTGCAGTTAAACACATTTCACATTTGCCTGTTGATTTGACTCTTTTGCAAAGCATTTGCAGTAGCAGCCTTGAAATTTTGAATTGTCTATTTTTTCAGACTTTATACTGCTTCTGGGCACATTCTATACCCAAAGAAATATAGCATCCTTATCATGGACTATCCTAATTTTAGGCTAAGGAATATTCTCTCATTTGTTTTCAGAGTTTAGGAAAGCAAAACGGGACACTGAGATAAAAATAAGGAAGTTTATAACAATATTCAGTTATATTTCATTAGGTAGGCTGTAAATCCTCTGCCTTTTTTTCTAGACAGTAATAGCACTTGTTCAATTACAACAAACCATTTAGTTCTCTCTTGGTTAATGAACTGAAGTAAGAGCTGTGGAAAAAAAAAATGCCAAGAGGAACAGAGATTCAGAATTCTGGTGTGGAGAAACCATCTGAACAAATTTTAGAGTATAATGTTATTATTCAGATAATTATCAATTAACTTTGTTACAAAGTACAGAATTTGGAATTATCCTGAAAGTGCAAAGCAAGGAAGTTAATCAATTTATTAGTCAGCTGCATCACTGTACTCGGCAGAGTAATGTATGTAATAGATCTCATTCCTAAAGTTTTTCAACTTTTAAAGCAAAATACCACAAATGAAAAATGGGAAGCATACACTCCAAAAGTATTCCCCAACAATAAAGAACTATTCTTAGAACATAATTTTTTTATACCACAGTTTATACCATTCTGCATGTCTCTGAAGTTGGGGAACTCTGTAATGTAGTCACACAGGACTCAAAATTATATGGGTTACAAAAGGAAAAGTAAATCAGTACTAGCAGGGAAATCATCAATACAGCCTTATGCATTTTTTTCAAAATGTTCATAGGACAAGGACAGCAAAAAACGTACAAAAATGAAAAGGTCTTCCTTTATTTAAAGCAGGCCTCCTTTCACCTGTAAGTACTGATAGTTGTACTTATTTAAAAATATCTATGTGAATATTCTAGATTTTGAACCAAGGTAAAGAACACAGTTTATCGTGTGATGCTGCAAATACTTTTTTTACCTCACACTCACAAAATATGCCATTTCAAAGTCTTGATAATGGAATTCGGTCATCTCAACTAAGCCAGATGAGTATTTTTTTCTAAAATTAAATTTCTATATCTTAATGCTAGTCTAACAACTAGCACTGTTGTGTCATCAACACCTAGTCTAGGTGATCCTGCTCTAGCAGGGGGGTTGGACTAGATTATCTTTCAAGGTCCCTTCCAAATCCTAATATTCTGTGATTCTGTGTAATGATGCTTTAATGTAATCACTTCAGTATATTGAAAGTATTGAGAAGTGATCACAATGTTAGAAGTATCCTTCCAGCTCTGCACTTCAATATAGTTTATGATCAATAGACATTGCCAAACATTTCATCCAGAGTCGAGCAGCAACACTAAAAAAAGAAGAAGTTAAGCTTTCAGTCCACAACAAATATTTCTAGATTGGATGCTCAGGCTGCAGAAAATTAACTGTAAAAGTTGTCAGTATTCAAAAAAAAAACCATATTCAATATTTCCATCTGAATAATCTGCTCAAAAAAAACCTCTAAAGTTTTGTTTTAATAAATTTAGCTACAGAATACACTTTTTTAAAAAAAAGAAGTCAAAAGATAATTCAATACGATAATACTTTGTGCACTGTGAAAAAGCACACACATGGACCAGTAAAACTGATGGAGTTGAATTTTCATTATGACATGTTCCTTTATTAACTGAGCCAATTAATTTACATAGGTAAGGTAAGGCAAAGGGAAATTGCTGCTATTCTGGCAGGATATTAAATTCAACAGGGATCTAGATTTTTAACAGGTACAGAAGATTCTTGTTTAGAGTCATTTTAACACAATTTCTTCTCCTCCAGAATGAAATTCACCAACTTCTTCCTTGACTGTTTTCCTTCCTAACCATAGGAAGAAGAACTGAAGACTTTGAGTGCACTTTTATTATTGTAGTAGGGTAATGTGCTCCTGACAGACATAATCCATGCAAATTCCCCAACAATTGACTCAGGCACAACAATTTAACTAAAAAGAAACCTTTAATCTAAAGGAATTTTAAATAGAAACACACTAGAGGTAGTACAGCTGTGGAGAGAATCAAAAGTGACACATTACTGCTACAATTTCCCACTGGAAGGATATAATTAGAAGATGAATTTTCAACACCTCCAACAGTGAGAAACCATTGTAAGGAAATGGAACTTCCTTGGAACATGGAGAGAAGAGTGGAGGGAAGTAGCAAAAGCAAAAGGTCCGCATACTGCATATGAGATATGCTTACAAATGGCTACAATGCTGGCTAAGCTTTATGCGACTTACTTTCAGTAGCTCTGAGTTAATAACAAGGCTAATTTTACAGATATAAAGTTCTTTGTATTTCTTAGCAGACAGTGACTAAAGTCTGAAATTAGTAGGAAAATGTGATAAGATTTTCCTCTTAAAAAGGAGAGTTTGTCCAACCTGCTATTCCTGATCTCTAGTCAAAGAGAAGCACATATAGAAATCAAGAGAGTTGCTTCAAAGAAAACTGCCTACTCTGAAAGGCCATTATTTCCCACTGTGGCAAAAATTTATGGTTAACTTCACTGAATTAGGGGACCATGAGCAACGCTTACAAACAAGAGCATCACATCTGGAAAGAAGCGACTCGCTCTTTGCAACCATTCAAATCCCAGTAAGCAAAAGCAGGCTGCCACCACAAAACCCATGACACAGGGCATATATTTATACATTTATATATATATAAGGCATCTCTTTTTAAAACTCATTGTAGATATTGGTGATGTAAGTTCAATTTCAAATAACCAGCTGAGTGTACAAGCTGTTATCCTATTACTGCTGAGGGAGACTTTTGTGTCTAGTTCAACTAGCCAAAATGGTTCGGTGCCTGTGATTTCCAGAACTGGATTTATACATATTTCTGAATATAAGGAATTTTTTTTTACAGTGAGGGTGGTGAAACACTGGAGGTTGCCCAGACAGGTGGTAGACGCCACATCCCTAGAAACAATCAAGGTCAGGTTGGACGGGGATCTGAGCAACCTGACTTGGTTGACAGCGTTCAAAAATACGTAGAAGTGGCACCTGGGGATATCGTTTAGTGGGAATAATGGTGGTGTGTTGACAGTTGGACTTGATGATCTTAGAGGTCTTTTCCAACCTCAAAGATTCTGTGATTCTATGTCCCTGCTCACTGTAGGTGGGTTGGACTAGATGACCTCTAAAGGTCCCTCTCAACCCAAACCATTCTCTGATTAATGTTGTGTAAAACAAGCCATTTCCCCATATGAGAACCCTACAGCACCATCTTTAGCCAGGCTGGTAGAGGACAGCCATGGGCAAGTTAGGATGTAAATGGACCTCAGGCTGGACCCAGAAATCACCAGGGCAATGAATGCAAGACAGGCACTCTGGGTGTGCTCAGGTATTGGGATTAGAGTTGAAGACAGTTTTATTGTAGGAGTAACACGGGAAAAGGACACTGCAAAACATGGCATCATGGTGCAACAATTCCTGAATTAACAGTTTTCTAATAAAAAAAAGATAGTCGAAACACTAAGACCTTTAAGGTTGTTATGCAGCACATAGTGGACAAAATAAGGAAAAATTCCTAGTCCATGTTATAACAGGATACAGTCTGAATAGCAAACAGCACCAAAAAGATAGATAAAAGCCCTCCTCTTAAATTGCAATTCTCTAATTCCATTTGACAGATCCAGTTTTGGATACACCATCCTTCAGTAAACACCTGGAAGACAGCAACAGATCAAAGGCTAACAACACTGTAAGAGCTTTAGCACTTAGGTTGAAATTTCCAGAGAACACAGCAACGGAAGGGGACAGAAGTAATGAAAAAAATGAACACTCCATTCTCTTCTCATAGGGATTTGCAATGGCTATGTCAAAGAAGAGAGCACATATTGCATGTTAGGACAAAAGCAAGACTAGTCAACATTGGGTTTGCTTGGTTGCACTAGATTATGACCGTTTCATCCCAGAACATGCTATCATATGCTCAAAGAAAAAACAATAAACAAGCTACTTGTAATTATTTCTCCAGCATGAAATTATCTTTCAAGATAACAACAGTGTATTTTTTCAAGAACAGGAACTACTTTTGACAGCATAGTTATAAAACATGTCTACATTTCTTTAAATAAAATAATTTTAAAATTAAATAAATCCCTTCAAAGATACTAGAAAGCAAGAAAGACAAGAAGAAATTTTACAGTGTGACCCAGTGATAGCACTACCATTACAAGTGCAGAACATCTTTTTTAAACTTACCTCTCCTCCGTTAACATACTCCATCACAAAACACAAACGATCCTTTGTCTGGAAGGAATATTTCAAGGACTTGCAAAGAAAACAGCAAAACCAAACCAATTATCATCGTGTATTGACCCAATTTCTTGCACTTAAACTGTAACAAAATTTAATTTTATCCTCTTAAGCAGACAGTTCTGATTTGGTGTGAACTTTCAGAATAATTAGAAGTGTGACTTCCTATCTGGAGCTTGAGATGAAAACCTTCATCTCTTCCCTCATCTCTGCCACAGGGCCACTGATATGAAAACACAATGCTTGTTATAACAACATACTATGGTCACTAAAATACACAACTTCCTACTGGAATTCTTACTGCCATAAACAGTACCAGCTATTCACTTACCATATTTTATGATTTTCATCTCCACAATGACCATGAAAAGAGAGATTACTCTATTCTTTTAAATTTCTCCTAAATAAAATCTTAAAAGTGATCTTAACCTCCAGTCTGTTTTTGTTTCCAAAGCAGGGACTCTCCAGTTTCACAGACTATGCAATGTTAAAAACACTGGGTGCCCTACAAATATATTTATGTATCATTTTCAAATTGCAGCAAACATTATTATCTTAATTAAAAATTTTGACTTATCAACGTTGAATTGATTTTGCTTGGAAAAATTATACCAAAGAAAATCTACAGATGCAAGCTTGGCCTAAAAGAGGCAAAATGCAGCAAAACCACACATAACAAAAGCGTAAGGAGACTGACATGACTTAAATACTGCATGTCTCCTTAGTTGCATGATTTGATTGGAATTACACCTACTCCTGCTTACCTCGACACTCCTATTTAAGAAACTTTTGAAGATCTCACATCTCTTGACTTCATTGCCAAGAATATTTTGGCCAAGCAATGTAAATGCAATCCCCTATTTTATAACAGGTTTGTTTTAGACTATCTAAATGGGAAAGCTTCCATGTTATACTTCAATATTTTAATACCAAAAAAAGTAATTTTTCCTTATCTTAATATACAAGATGTTAATTATCTTTTGAACTCAATGATAAGATTTTCTAACACATTCTCAAAGGAGAGGAATCAGAAGTATTTCTACAGAAGCAAGTCAGTTGTAAAATTAAAACTATTAATCATAATTTGTCATGAATCTCAAAATTTTCATCTTCTTTTCAATATTTTCCTTCAATTAAATATTAACCATATGAAGACAAAGATACAGAAGTAGTGGGGATTGAGTTTTGTTGCTCTGTGGGCTACTTATGTTGAACAAATAGTTACTTTTATCATTTTATGGAATTCTTAATTAAGTTTTCTTGGCAAAAATTACTTACTTGACACTCTGTGAAACCAACAACTTTTATTAAAAAAGTGTTCATATACAAAAATCACAAAAATTGCAAAGTTACATTCTACAATTAAATTTGTTTTCAGTGCAGTTAAGCTTTACAAAATCATTAGAAACGTTATTTCTGAACTCTTAAATACATATTCTGATAAAGGATAACATAAGCGCCAGATAGCTACTGCTTTTTTACAAATCGTCATAAGAAAGTCTTCAAAATTTACTTGTTAATTATATTCACAATTGCTGAAATCATCAACAATTTCAACCCATCATGTTGAAAATTACCTGCTAATTCCTAATACTTACTGTTAAAAAAGGGTGTCTGGTGTTTTTCAATACTCTGCTTTCTGTAAGTGTATGAGCCACTTCATCCTGAGAAATAAAAAGCAGAAAAAGGAGGTCTGAAATAAGATATAAAATTGTTATCTAATTAATTATGAGGAAAAGGTTAACACTTTCGAAAGAAGAGAAAGCTACAGTACAGTTTTCAATAAATTACTGAATCTGAAAGAAACACGAAGAATAATTCAAGTTTTTTAATAAAAGATCTCAAAGTAAATTTAAGTTTGGCAAAATACCATTTAATGTATTTTAATTTATATTATTTTATTGCTTAAAAAGGAAGTCTTTATATTCAATGCATAGAGGGAAGAAATTTTAAGGAGTGTGTTTAGGAGGTTCGTATTTTGAACACATGGCCATTTCATGCAATTCGACATGCAACACGTGCTGGGATTCCCCACTTCCCAGGCTGCCAGGGACCAGACCTGAGTGTCACTGGGCTGGTTTTTCCATTTTTCTGTAGCGTTAAGCTACCTTTGAGTATTATATTATACAGAATTGAAGACTAACTTAGTGCGGCTCAAATTTCAACCATAATCCTTCAAAATTAAACATATTTAGTCAGAGTCTGCTTTATATTGCTACAAATAATACCAATATAACATTATTGTACTGCATATGCTTATCAGACAAAGCTCTGAAGATAAGGTATTATTAAACTAGAAAGTAAACAAAGACATCAGGAGTTTTAAATTAGACTTTAAAAATTGTCAAAATAGGAAGTTCAACAACAACAGAGTTAGTGGTAATAAATTATGAAGCCATTTATGTGAATAGCAGTGCAACCCTGAGTGGATACACTCCAACCTCACACTGGGAGGAAAACCAAAAACCACTTCAAGGAGAAAAACAAGCCTGAAGATAGATAGATAGATAGATAGACAGACAGACAGACAGATAGACAGACAGACAGACAGACAGACTGATAAACCTCAGTGGTTCACTAGATATGGGGCATAAAAAGTTGGCAACAGCTGAGTTGGAACTGCAGATCTGTTCTACCTAGTGACCGCATCTTCAGCATTGATCTTCAGTTAAATATTAGCAAGAAATCCCCACACCCTGACTGGCTTAGACAGCTAGGTTCAGGGTCAATTTTGCTTTTATTTTCTTTTGGGAGGAGTGGAAAAAAATGGTATTTGGTGACTGTAGGGA